>NW_016690206.1:4722634-4755988 GCF_001604755.1 Lepidothrix coronata | reverse complement strand
TCTGGCTGGGGGACTTCAGCCACCCCAACATCTGCTAGGAAAGTAGCACAACGAGCTGTAGGAAACCCAGGAGATTCTTGAAGTGCATTAAGGATCACTTCTTAAGCCAGATAATAGACAACCCTACCAGAGGGGATGCGTACTGTACCTGATGATCACCAACACAAGCGAGCTAATCAGTGATGTCAAGACTGGAGGCAGCCTAAGCTGAAGTGGTCATGCTCTTTTGGAGTTTGCAGTCCTGAGACTTATGGATCATCTGAAGAGTAAAGTCAGGACCCTAAATTTTACAAAACAGTGATTCCACCTGTTGGAGAAGTCAGTAAATAGGACCCTCTGGGAAACTGCCCTCAGGGGTAAGGGAGCAGAACAGAGTTGGCTTATCCTTAAGGATGCTTTTCATAGAGTGCAAGAGCTCTTGGTGGTCATTTGTAAAAAATAAGGAAAGGAAGGCAAGAGACCAGTGTGCCTGAGTCAAGGTCTGCTGGTCAGACTAAAAGGCAAGAAGGAAAAGCACAGGCAGTGGAAGCAGGGACAGGTATCCTAGGAAGAGCATAAGGCTGCTGAACAGTGTCTAGGAATGGGGTCAGGAAAGACAAAGTGCAGCTGAAGCTGAACTTGGCAAGACATGCAAAGGAAGTCTTCTACAGGTATATCAGACAGAAAAGGAAGGTCAAAGAAAGTGTACTCTTTGATGAACATGACTATCAAACTGGTAACAATGGATGAGGAGAAGGCTGAAGAAGTACCAATAATTTTCTACCTCGGTCTTCACTGGCAACCTCTCTTCCCACATCTTTCGAGTGGATGGACCTCAAGGCAGAGACTAACAGAGACCTTCCACTGTAAGAGAAGATCACCTGAGGAATCTGAAGTTACATGTCTATGGAACCTCACAAGATGCATCCCAGAGTCCTGAGGGAATTGGCTGTTGCAGTTGTCAAGCCACTCTCCATGATAATTAAAAACTTGTGGTAGTCAGGTGAAGTCCCAGGTGACTGTAAAAAGGGAAACATTGTACCCATTTTTTTAAAGGGTAGAAAGGAGGCCCCTGGGAACTACTGACCTATTAGCCTCAGCTCTGTGCCTGGAAAGATCATGCAGCAGATGCTCCTAGAAGCCATGCTAAGGTACGTGGAGGACAGGGAGGTGATTTGAAGTAGCTTGGCTCCACCAAGGGCAAGTCCTGCCTGACCAACCCAGTGGCCTTCTGTGATGAAGTGTCTACATCAGTGGACAAGGAAAGAACTACAGATGTTACCTATATGGACTTCTATAAGGCCTATGACACAGTCCCCAAAAACATCTTTATCTCTAAACTGGAGAGATACAGACTTGATGCATGGACGGTTTGGTGGATGAGGAAGCAGCTGGGTGTTTGCATCCAGGCTAGGGATCAACTGCTCGATATCCAAATGGAGATCTGTGACAAGTGATTTCCTTCAGGGGTCCATATTGGGACCAGTACTGTTTAATATCTTTTTCAAAAACTTAGAGAGATGAAGCGTGTTCTCAGCACGTTTGCAGACGACAGCAAGATGCGTGGTGCAATTGACATGCCTAAAGAGTGGGACACCATCTGGAGGGACCTGGGCCTGGAGACTTTAGAAGTGGACCTTTGTGAGGGTATAAAATGATCAGAGGGATTGAACACCTTTGCTATAAGGAAAGACTGAGAGAATTTGAGATTGTTCAGCCTGGAGAAGAGAAGGTTCTGGGGAAACTTTATTGCAGCTTTTCAGTATTTACAGGGGACCTATAAAAAAGATGGTGACAAACTTTTTAGTAGGGCCTCTTTCAATGGGACAAGAAGTAATGGCTTTAAACTGAAAGGGAGTAAATGTTCACTAGATATAAGGAAAAAAAATTATGATGGTGGTGATGCAACATTGGCACAGGTTTCACAGAGAGGTGGTGGAAACATTCAAGGTCATGTTTGACAGGGCTCTGAGCAACCTGATCTAGCTATCTCTGTTCCTTGCAGAGGGATGGACTAGATGAACTTTCCAGGTCCCTTCCAACCCTAACTATTCTATGATCAGGTGATTTTTTTTATAGTCTACCCTTTACTTTGTGGGCTTTTTTTCTTTTTAATTCTCAGAATTGTTTTCCAGAATCACACATGAAATTCTGCCTTCATTGAACCTAATGACAAAAAATTTCATGTTTTTTTAAACTCTTAACTTTAAAACATTTGGGTAAATAAAACAAATTAAATGAAACAAAAGTTTTCCATTTGTCATTGAAATGTTGATGAAAATCTGCTTTTAACACACTGTTGAGCAGATATAACATTGAGATATTTCACAGAGATACTTCTGCATCTACATCTTACAGTATTGTTCAAAAGAATTATTTATTTACTTAATTTTACTTAATTACCAAAAAGATATTTATGGAAAATAGTTCAAAGAAAAATCATCCCATAGTTTACAACTTTCTGATCTTGAAATAAATGTGGCTTTTAGAGAATGAGAAGTGGTTGGGTCTCTTTCAGGGAATTGTACAAATCAGTTTGGAAAGGGTACAAAATTGCCTCAGAGAGATATATGTCTCTATTAACTTATGCACCATATTACCTTATTTCACTGTCCTGAAATTAAAGAGTAATCATCTCACTTTTGTCACCTTGACACCACTCAGTAACTTCCACTTTTTCTTATGAGCAATAATCTTTCCAATATACCACCAAGTTCCTTACCATGTTTGTCATGTCTGTCAGGGAGACTAGAAAGTACTGAGCATTAGCATTCCTTGGATAAATTTGTAAGTCCTTCTACCCAGGGTTCTCCCAAGCCTTTCTTTTTATCATGACTATTTTACCCTTTTAAAACAAAGATAAAAACTACCCTCACTGAGCTTTGCCTAATTGTAAAGAGAGAATTGCAAACTGTTGGTATAAAATTATTCTATTTTTTAAATTTAAACACAAAATGCCTTTTTTTTTTAAATTTTGTTTCAACCTTAACCCATCTGTTTAGGTACTATTTAGTCGCTTCCTTTAACGTTCAGTGGTTCATCATTTAAAAAGTTATCCTACTAATTCATAAGTTCATGAAAGCCCCTAAGATCTGTATTGTTCAGTCATTCTATGAATAGTACATTAATAAATTTATTGATTCAAGTTTAGCACTTAGCTAAAAGACATTTTATAGTGCTGACAATATTTCAATAGGTCAATAAAATAAAGAAATACAGGGTAAGTCAGTCAATAACTTCAGTAATATCAATTTGTTTGCATGCCAAAGCTTCAAATCAATCAAACATGCATGTAAATAGCTCTATTAAATTTAATCTGGATTGAGAAGATACTTAAGCATATAATGAAAATTGAAGCTCTTCTTTAATTATCTGCATAAAGTGAGTCACCATCAGCATAAAAAATACAGTTAATGGTCTTTTTGTAACAATCAACTGTTTAACCAATGGCAATAATACTAAATTTTTTTTAAGATTTAAGGTCCTGATACAGCCAAGTACCTAACTCCTTGTCTAACTTCAAGCAGAAGCATAGCCTGGTTTAAGAAAATACAGTAAGCTATGTAGTGTTAAAAAAAAATGAATGCTAAAAAACCCACTGAAATATACCTCATATAGTGAAGGAATACATGTTCTTTCCTATAATTATGTATCTTGTCAATATTCCTATAATTATGTATCTTGTCAATATGTGAAATTTAGAAGACAAACATTTAACCACTACCCAAACGTAGACTTCAATCCCTCAGGTATATCTATTAATTCAAACCTGCACCACTGGAAACCTAGCAGAGAACTTTTTAACAAGCATTTATGTGGGGAGAGGGCAGGAAAGGTGGAAGAGAGGAAGAAAAAGTAAGATAAAGAAAGAACACAGGTCTACACCCTTTATTCCGTTATCTGATGGTAGCCTGACTAGATTTTGATTTAGTACAATCTTCATTCACATTTGTGAAGTGCAGTTTCCTGTTTACACTGATTGTGTAAATCTGGAGTGGCTACTTATTTCTACCCTGACAGCTATTAACTAGTTCTTGTAGTTAGATGGACTTCATGATACCTTGCTTTGCATACACACTGTAACAATTGCAGGATCAGAAAGAAAAATCCTGAGCAAAAAGGTCTGTTGAGCTATAGATTAATCCAGGATTTCAGTGCCTAAGAAGTGGGGAAACTAGTTGCATGAATCACCTGAATCTCTAATGTGTATGTGCTCACAAAAAATTTACAAAATATTTTGAAGATGGGAAATTGGCTTTCTAATTCCAACTTATTGAAATTTTAAGTGCATACATATAATTAAATATTTATTGGATTGAAAACAGTCTGATGTAAAGAGAATTACCCTAGCTTTGTAGTAGAAGGAGAGACCTGAGTTACACCTCCTTTTCCAAGGAATGCTTACGGTTTTCATATTAAAGAACTTCATATTAAGGTATTATTGAAGTAAAGGAATAGAGTGCAATTCTTATTATTCTTTTCTTACCAGAAGGCAATACAGTCATACTTATTATTTTTCTAATTCAATGAATATTTAATTATTTCATGCAAAGCTGAAGACTTCAGCAAGAATATGGCCACCCTTATTGTATTCCATATCCATAAGTACTTGACTATTCTACTCAGCTGTGGCACTGAAGGAAAAGATATCCATAGAGATGCCCACAAAAGATGTGAGTGGTGCTTCACTCTTTTATTTTTGGAAAAATATTTTACCAACTGGATTTTAGTAGAAAAGCATGAATTTAATCGATGTAACTCCCATGGAGAAAAGTGCTTCTTTCCAAAAGGGTGTGCTATTTTGTGGGAAATATGTAAATACAATACATAGATAAAACAGAAAATATGCTCTAGTCTTCAATTTCAATTGGTGGCTTCTTGTTAACCAAATATTTTGTGATTCCATTCAAACTCTTTCTTTGCCTTTTTATTAATTTCTCTGGATAAGATGGAAAGGATATAGTTTCCTCAAAGCACTACAAGATCCAAGCTCTGCATAGAGTCTGTGTAACTTTACTTTTGCCATTCTGTCCTCTTCCTTATAGCACAAAAGACGTTTCTTTCAATAATAATAATATCAAATATTTACTGTCCTCATAAGCTCCACATTCAATTTCTCAGTAGTTGAGCTTACACTGCAGATGTAAGGTACTCTATAATGTACCTCAAGCCCCTGCCTTCCAGGTGCACATAGCGAGTTTCTTAACTGGATGTGCCCCTGCTTGTCCTGGTTATTGTGGAAGGATATCTAGATTCAGAGAAGAGACCTGATCCTGACTTGTCTCTGTAATAACCTCTAGGATCTACTAATAAAGCTACTTAAATAAAAAGGCACAAAGAAATGGCAAGAAAGAAGAAAAGAGATGAGTTGAGGAAGTGCAACTGTTAATAGTTATGGAACTGATAAGAATTGTCAGAAGTGCAGCAGCTTACTGGAATAGATTCATAAGAAAAATTACATCTGTTAATGTGGATTACCAGTGCCACTCAGAAAGGCAATGAACAGACAGGATCTCTTTCACCTGCATATTTTCAAGAAGAGATTTACCATTATACTACTGAGGAGAAAAAAAAAAAAAGTGAGTTAGTTATAAGACTACAGTACATGAAAAATATGCCACATGTTACACTAAAGGTGCTTAAAGATAATCATGTTCATGTCACTGTTTCAATGACCTAAAATGGAGGAAAACCACTACACTACACAGTCTCCATGACAAAAGCAAAGCTGAACAAAGTATGTGATGCTTCAGAAACCACAAAGCAGTGTACATCAGCCAGAAGGCGACATATAACGTTTGATATAATGGATTGGATTGTGAGTACAGTGAATGTCTTCCTAGAAATGGAGACATGTGGGTGACTAGCCTTTAAGATATTTGTGCTGAACCATAATACATCATGAAGTCTTCTAATTTTTCTCAGTGTTAACTGATGGATTACTAAAACAGAAATTTCCTTGTGTGATGATCACCGTTTCATGAGGATAAAAGCTATGGTCTTATTGTTCTCATAAAATTGTGTCTACATTTAAAACAGCACAATTGTTCCATTCTACATATGAAAATATGGATCCAGGATTAAGTTCCAAGTGACATGTCAACAGCATCACTTTCAAATCTCTCTAATTTAGAAAGGGAAATAAAAAAGTTGGAGCACCTTGGTGAGCACATCTAATCAAGCTTAATTTGATTTTTTTTTTTTTCTATTCTGGATAACTACCAATGTCCTATATTTGGTATAAACAGCACTACTGAATTGGACCATAGCAAACATTAAATGGCTTTAAGTCAGAGAAATCATACATTTATTACAACTTTTTCACATTTTTTATTTATGGAAATTGGAAAACTTATAATCATTTGGGATGTTAGGTTAGTTGTATTCAGTTTTCTTGCTGCTGAAAGGATATAGTGTGATATGAAACATCTCCTAAAGCTTTTATTCAGTATACAGACTAAATGAAGTGCAATTTCGTGATAATTACCTTTAATAATACAAGCTACATAAATTTTCCATATCAGTACACCATACTTCAGTATCTGAAGCTTTGATGACAAATTAGATCTACTTTTAATATGTTTTAGTCTGTAAGATCAAAAGAGGACTTTCTGGTATATCTGAAAGTTCAGGCTTCTATGCTTACTTATGTATGAGCATCTTCAAGACTGATTGCAGCAGAGGAAAAAAATCAGATATAATGACAGTATAACTAGTGACCTAAATTTTATCTTTGCAGCAAGATATGCCCTAACTGATTATTCCTGAACTAAATCATAGCTAATATCTGTCTTCCATGCCACAAAAATGTTAACACTTAACACTGCTTTGATGTTCTTACATGAGTAAGAGTTCATTAAATATTTACTTAAATTGTTTTCCTCTGCATTTTAAATTTTTGTGGATGTTACATTTCCTGGATCCCAATCTATCTTCTGATAAAAGTAAAAGGTCTTCAAACTTATCTTTCTATACAGTTTAGAAATTGTTCACCACAGAACAGCTCCTGCTTACGACAGAAGCATTTTTAATGACATGTTGGTAAAAAATTATGGATGTTAAAAGACCGGAAAACTAGGAGACTTCACAAACGCCACTACCATAAGAGACCTAACTAGCGGCTCAGAAGAAAGAAATGGGATTCAGTGCTCAACAGTTTAGCTTTCTGGGTTCACTCTCCACTCCCACAGGTACAGGGGCTGAAAGTTGGTTTTGTCCTCTTCTTTTGCTTACATCAGACTGATCCCCATTTACCTTTGGAGAAGTAACAACAAGTTACAGCCTAGGAACTTGTTTAAAATACGGATCATATTCTCATTTCTAGCTGTTAATTATGTATATTAAAACTTATCTAGTAAACTTTCTCAGTACTGCTAGCAAAAAACAGAGGACTTGTGCTTTATTTTACATCCACTCATTTATTAGATTGTCTGATTCTTAGACATGATCGTCTTTCTGGGGACATTTAAACATTTGACATTTAAAACATCAATTTAATTTCAAACGTTACCTATATTAAATTTAATTCAAGATAAGACAATTCTCCTAACTATATTCTAGTGTTTTTATGAGCATCAGTAAAAGGTAAAAGTATCTAAGGTGAAGTTGCAATTTACCTCCATCTCATGTAAACCTGTTGGATGCTTGATCTGCAATAATTTCTAGTGGAAAAAAGACCAATCGAACAGTTAGCTGACATTAAAGGAAAAGCAGATAATTCAAGTTACAATTTATGAGATGTGACCTAGAAGCCACGTAAGCAATAAACTTAGATCCATTAAGGCAACTTTTTTTCCATAACTGATATTCATAAAATAAGAATTTTGGCTAGTATTTTAAACACACCTAAAGACATAGGGACCCAGATCACAGTGAAATACTTCATCTCGAATATAATGAGATTTAAATCCCTCAGGCTGTTTTGGAGAGCTTAATCTTGACGTTTTATCTTAAACTAGAGTAATTGAATATATAATACATGTTGCCTGAAGACATGATAGTGCTCACTCTAGTGAATAAAGGTCTTCAGCCTAAAAAAAAAGTACATGGATTATTTAAGAACCAGGGGATTGTTATCTTTCCTTACTGTATGTTAGAAATATGCATTAAACTTCAACTGGTTCTGTGCTTCAAGTATAAAATTTTAAGAGGTTTATACAAATATTGACAAAGTCCTTCACATAAAACTGAAATGCTACAACTTTTCGGGGGGGGAAAGGTGGATTCTGATTAGAAAAAAAAAACCTGTTTGCTTGTACTGCAAACCATGCCACTTATCATACACAGATGGAGATTCATCATTTTCAAACAAAAATAAAATATAGCCTGTATCCAGACTGACTGAACTCTTGAGAGGGAATCCTTTAACCAAGAGTTTAATTTTATTAAAAGCATTTCTTTATCTCCTGAATTATATTTTACTTTTGTGATCAAAAAGAAATTTCAAATTTCTTGGGCAAAACTAACTACCAAAAATGAAAAGCAAAACTTCTAGCAGTTTATTTAGCAATTTAGTCCCTACAATTCAGTTTCGCAAGAACCATTCATTTTTGTAATGCCCCTCAGCCCCAACTCAAGTCTTTTTGCTTTTACACTTGTATAAAATCTACAAGACATTTAGGAAAATGTTTATACTTTGGTTTGAATCACAGGCAGGTGCAGGACTGTTCAAGGACACAAGGAAATTAGCACGCAGAAATGCACAGTATGATCTGGGCAAAATAAGACTCAGAGAACACTTATGTTGTCAGTAATAGCTTGGCCTATTAACACAAAAACTTTTTTGTCCTGTTAATTCTATACCAAGTTGTTTGTCTTTTGTGCTATTTTCTAATCTAGGCAATCATGTTAAAAATTATTAACCATTAATAAGTCTGCTAGGTTGCTTTGTCACTATCTGTCTCCTCCTAGAGTGGTGTGTCATAATATATACCTTGGGGATTGATTCTCTTCTATAGAATCATAGAATCATAGAATGATTTGGTTTGGAAGGGACCTTAAAGACAATCTAGTTCCAATTCCCCTGCCATGAACGGGGACACCTTCCACTAGACCAGGTTGCTAAGGGCCCCACCCAACCTGACCTAGAACACTTCTAGGAAACGGGCATCCACAACTTTTCTGAGCAACTTGTTCTAGTGTCTTGCCACCCTCAGAGTAAAGTTCTTCCTAATATCTAATCCAAATCCTCTCACAGTAAAGTTCTTCCTAATATCTAATGCAAACTCTCTCACAGTAAAGTTCTTCCTAATATCTAATCCAAACCCTCTTCCAGTTTAAATCCATTCCCCCTTGTCCTGTCACTTATAGGACACTTATATGGCTTTTGACAAAATCCCACACTGACAACACCAGCTTTGTGGATAATGAACTCCAAGCTGGCTTTTCAGTCTGATTGTGAAATACAGTAATCCCAGTGTTATTTCTGGTGGGTTTCTTGTTTGCTTGTTTGTTTTTTTGTTTTGCTAAATTGATGTATCTGCAATAGTGTTTCATTAGAATTTACAGTATGCTTTTGAAATGAACCCCATTAATAATACCTACTGTGTTTTAAACCATTTTATAGAAAGGTCTAGGTCCATACAATCTGTTGAATTTATTATTCTTTCATCCTTCTGGATGAAACTAAACAATACAACAAGGTTTAGGAGATACCCTAATGTAAGCCACCTGTTAGTGGGTGTTAATCCCATGGTACCAGACTGGAGATAGAAAAAAGAAGAAAAAAAAAAACCCAACATGTAGATTAATGTAAAAATGGTGAGTCCTCAGCACTGCCTGGGTTTCTCTAAAAACATTTTGTGTCATACTCCCTAGTTACTGCTTCACTTAGATCTATTGATTCCATAGATGAGTTATCACACTGAATAATGTTCACATTGCATACTTAAGAAAGGGAAGGAAAGAAAAAATGTAACCTAGAAAAATTGATAAGTTCACAACTACAAAAAATCAGAATCATTGTTGCAAAGGAAAAGCATCAATACAAAGAAGCAATTAAGGCAGATGTAAAACTAATCTGTGATGCACAGTTTATAAACGTATCTTAACAGAAGAAAATACCTTCATGTAACAGTATTCTCTGTTTTTCATCAGTATAGAGAAAATTCTTGTTTGGAAGTAAAGATAATTCTCTAGATCAAAATCTCCTAACATTGCTTCAATTTTTTTTTCCATTTTTCTGCCTACTTAAAGACCAGGGAACTTTCTTGGCAAATTACTCTTATTTTAATTTTTTGTTTTGAAACAACATTTTTAGCAAGTTGGGTTGTGACAATAGAAATATTACAGAACAGCAGCAAATCTTGAAGAGTTTGATCATAGCAAAGACTGGTCTTGAATACTGCATTTACCAGTATGGAACCTGGATGAGAAGGACAGAAAGATATGTGATCAAATCAATCAGTATGCACATGCATGTGCATGGTAGTAGTTCTGTCATATTTAATGATGAACGTACAGACTGCCCAAGGATTTCTAAGAATAGTGCTTTCTCTCTTCAGCTTTGCTGTTGCTACTGTGTTGAGGTCTGTGATTCTTAGAAAGAATGCATGAACACTGAAACACCATGGAAAATGATAAAAAACCCACAAGAAGGCATTTGACAGAGTGAAGAGAACTGTTAACCAAGACTGCACTACAGAAAAGCTGCTATAATAAGAATGGGAGAACGCTTCAGCAGAGTACTGAAGCACAGCTAGAAGCCCATGCTGCTTAGACCCTTGATATCTAAAGAGGAGAAAACACTCAGCTGTTAGAGGAGCTTCTGCCTGTGGATTTTTTTGAAATGGAACTATTCCACAATTAAAGGAGGTGGATAAGCACTTTGATAATGAGCTATTAGAAAACCTTTAATGACACTTTTTAAAAGTGCTGCTGATGACTTTACATCTGCTATGACTCATGACACTTCAAGGAGTAAGAACAAGGAGAGTAAGACAACTGAACAGTCAAAAAGGATGCCACATATATAAAGACACAGCCCGTCAAGTAACACATAGATGCTTACCAACTTTTATAAAAGTCTTTGAATATTTGTCTCGAAATCTGAAGACAATTTAACTGTATTCAGGAGTGGAATAGTGTGGGCTGGGAAAAGAATTAAAAATTGCATTTCAGGATTTATCAGATCACAAGAAGGAAGACACACAAAAGATCATTATCCTTTTAAAGGATGATAGGAAGAAATGGGTTTATGCAAGTCTAAATTTTGCTTAAATAAACATTGATGTAACCCCAGAAGATTTTAAAGTTAGTTTCACAAGCTGCATAAAGTCCGTATATCTGGGATCAGGTCGGCTGAAACCTAAGCACAGACTAAGCAACTAATGGTGATGTTTGACAGCTCAGTTGCCATATATAGAGATTATAATTAGGTGTGGTAAATGGAAAGTGACTGATTAAAGAACAAAACCCTACAACCCATTTCAATTCCAGACCTGATAATGAAAAAGGGCAACATCATATTGAGTGATGTTGCATAGCTACTGTAATGCCACATTTCTTGAGATGGTGAATATTTCTAAAATACTCAGTAAATGAAAGAAATATTTTCCAAGTGTCTGACATGAGAGAAAAAAGGTGATGTAGTGTATCACCACAGAAAGTGTAAATCTGAGTACCAGGTATTATCTACTGGTCACTCAGAGAGCAACAGGAAGGGCAGTCAGCATAAAGATGCCTGATACTGATGGCTTAAGCAAAATGGAAAATAGACAGTAGCAAGTTGGTGATATCAACATACATTATTCCAGAGTCCAGAGAGTAGGGTAATAAGTAAAGATATAAAGATGAAAACCTTGTTTTCTGTTTGGAGAAAAAGCTGTCTGGCTAAACTATCTTTATGAGTTTTAAAGAGTTTTAAAGCTCTTGTACTGTATTGACAGCCCTTTAAAGGGTTAACCTTTGCACATCACACTGTCAGAGGGTTGGTTGTTGGTGTCATTTGTGCAGTCCCATTTACCAGTACTTTCCTTCTTCCATTCTCTGGATTTTTATCTTGCTCAGTTGAAGTCTGTCAGTCAGCAAACATGCTAAGACTGAAACTACCTTTTGTACCACACGGTTACTATGTCTTTGAAACACTTGGCAGAGTGCTGGCTTATACTTAAGCAAGGTTTAGAACTTCCACACTATACATCACAAGTACAACTTACCCTTCATTTTACTTATATCAGTTTGAGTAATAAATCACAGCTCCTTTACTGAGACAGAACTCAAGACCATTTTCTCATTTAATAGCTTTCATCCGTATGATGTTCTATATAATGGATATCACAGTACACTAATGAGTTTGCCAGCATTATCAGCAGATGTATCATCATTTACATAGTTTCTTTTTATCCCTGGAATGACTGTATGAATGTATTAGTTTTATAATTTCTCTTCACTTATAAAGGTAAAAAATCATGGTTTGTTAAAAATATTTTGAAACTTTTATCTTATATAACAATGTTCTTAGTGTACAGTTAATATTATGTTTTCTCATTAGGAGTGATATATAGAATACTCACTACTTGTCTAAGGAGAGTGTAACCATACACAAAATTGTTTAATTTTAAAAATAGAATTCAGAACTGATCTACAGAATATGGGACTTCTTCTATTTTATTCACAGATAGCAATGCCCATGTCGGTAATGCATTATTAAAAAGTATAGATTGAATATCTAGTATTTTTTTGATAATTATCTGATGTTTCTGTAAGGGTAGAGCATAAGATTTTTTTAATGAAAATGTAAGAAATACATCAACGTATTTTAAATACAGAGAAACAAAGAAAGAAGATGGAAGACAGATCTTTTGCAGCAGACCTTCAGACAAGTTTGCTTGATTTTTTAAATGAAAAAAAAAAACAAACGAAAAGTTTATGAGGATTTGCAACTTACTTTCATTACTGTAAATCTTTTGTTTAAAATTACTATCAAAACTAACATTAAAGATGCTATACTTTCACTGGCATAACTTGAGTGAAGACTAGAACTAAATGATCTGTGAGCCAAAATTCTTCAATACTCGCTGAAAACATCCTGTAAGAACTGCAAAACAAATGGTTTTAAGCACTGGTGCTCTTGTGAGGTACCTTGATAATGTTTTGAGGTTTTGTGTAAAACTTTGATTTCCTCATTAAACATAAAGACAGGGGGGAAAAATTGTGCCTCTGAAAAAAACAAAACAGGCCACAAACTATATGGTACATAAAATTCTTTGAAAATTATTTCCAAGGTTTCTTATTACTTTTGTTTTATATCAGCCACAGAGACTGATGCACCTTCAGCACAGCAATTCACTCTGGCTTCCATCTCCTACAGACTTTATGCATAGTCAGCTTTATGCACTGTGAATGGCTTCACTGTCTTTTCCTCTATGTAATGTTGTGTGCAAATACGTTTGGGCAATCATGGCTGTAGGATATATTGTTGCATAAGGGGGAATCTACAGCTGTGAGGATTCATACTATCTTTTCTCACTTTCTACAGCTATTAGCTATGAAGTTCCTACCTGGGCAAGTAGGTTTGGTAAACTTTTTCTTACATGAAGACTGTGATATGGGAGACAGGGTCCCTAAGGTGCCTCTGATTCAAAGAGGTACTTAAGTGCTTATATTTAACTTGAGATGGAATTTCAGTGGTTAACACTAGGAGAACAATTTGTTTCTGGACACTCAGTTTTTTCCAGACAATGTAGTCCAGGAAACTGGAATTGATTTGTCATGCATGTCCAAAGTGCACAGGTCACTGTGCAAAAAATAATTCATGAGGTAAGAGTTAACAAGCAATAGAGGGACTCCAACTCTGCAGTCTACTAAGTGTACCCCAACACCTACACTCATTCAGAAGAAGACTTCTCTGAACTACAAAGCTACAAAGTCTCACACCTTTCCCCTCCCTGATAACTTGAATCTGAGATACATGCTTCTACTCAGGAATCCGTGGTTACTCCTGTAAGCAGTGGAATTTGACAGGTATCTCAGGTTTGACAAATTGATTTTTTGAGTTAATGATCTACTTTCCAGCAGTGGCATGGCTAACTCCCCGTGTTTTCAACAAAGAATAGAACTGTTCTAGGGACTTATAGTAAAAAAAAAAAGGCAACAAATGAAGAGCATTAAAAGGTTTGTCCTTTGCAATGAGCTTTGCAAAGAACATTAAAGGGCTGGACAATCCAATTTGGAAAAAGAACACACAGTTACAACATGCCTTATGTGAACCTCATCATGGTTTCCCCAAGAGACTTCAAATTAAGCAGCATCTGCCTTCTGTCTTTTTCAAAGGCAAGGGAAGGAGGTAATGCAATGATTACTCAAAGATAGCCTTTCTTATTATTACCTAGCAATATTCCACAAAGGTTTTGGATGATACATTTGAAATGCCACAAAAATGGTTTCTGCTTATTTGCAAGGCAAAATATATATGGAAAATGGTCTTCATACCTGAATTTCCAACTGTTCCACTATAAGGATATCATCTTATTGAGAAAAAATGTTATCCTATATATTAAATTGTCCTATCCATTGATTGTTCACTAAGAATTATCTAGAAAACCAAACTCTACGAAAAAGAATGATATCAATCACAGTCAAATCCTACACTTGTTCTTGCACCAGTAAGTCTAAATAAAGACACACGTCTCTGTCTTAATGACAGATTCTCCCTCTTGAGCAAAAGTAGTAAAATTAGAAAATGCAATAAACCAATAGAAATAGACCAATAGAATAGACCAAAATTAGAAAATGCAATAGAAAATGAGATAGAAAAAAAAAAAAAAAAAAGAAAAAAAAAGCTAATTATGATTTTGTTGTTCAGATAAGAGCACACAAAATAAATCATAATCCTGTATTCTATCTCATAAAAATCCATTTTTAACACATAAAGAACTGGCTGTTCCTCTGTTGAGAGATGTTTTCCTATTCTTTGGTAGTAAAATCCTCTACTTCCTTTGCAATTTTTGGGGATAAAACAAGGTTTTTCAATATTATAAATATATTTTTTAGATATATGAGGGTTTTTTTTAGTTTCACCACACTTTAAAAGATTGCTAATAACATTCATATATATATATATATATATACACATTATATATATATATAATACAAATCTTGAAACACAGTATCATTGCCTCCAGATTTATTTTGGCTATCCTGCTAATGTGACTCATGGAATTTTTTTTATGGCATCATGAGTATAATCTGGGATTCCTAGAGATGTGACAAGTTTATAGATGACTGCCCATACAAACAATGTATGTTGGAGGATTAGAAGGAATATTTGTAGAGCTGGACATTTACCTTATTCATCATATTGCAAATACTCTTCTTATGACCAGACATCTCTCAGTTTAACTGCATCCTTCTTCTTCCTTTCCATTCTCTCCATTTACATCTTTTTTCAGTCCCAGACCAGTTGATGAGGTTGAACATACTTGACTGAGTACATATACTGACTATTTCCTCTTGCATTATAATTTCATCTTCCTACAGGGACACTGAGTGTATAATCTTCTTTTAGTGTGGCTGATTTGAGGAAAAAAAGAAATTTTTTTTCTCTAAAAATCACTGAGTTTCTTCAGTTGCCTAGTCTGCTATCAGGAGAGCAAGCACTTTGAGAAAAGAGGATCAAATTTCACCAAGCACTTATGAACTTGGTGAAATAGAGTTGTTTACAGTCAGGATCTTAATTTTCCTTTTTATGCCCAAAGACACTACCTGAGCCGAGGGCTAAGTGTATATTGCAGACACCTTCAATGTCATAGTTAAAAAATAAATGCTCTAACAAAGCTTTTATAATTCAGGGAGAGAAAAAAAAAATGTTGGGAGGAGAAATTGGTAGAGAGGTGAAATGATTTGTTCAAGATACTCTGGCTAATTAGATTTACAGCCACACACAGAAACTAGTATTTTGAGATTGGCACGCGAGACAGTAGATATTACTACCTTCTTTCAGGTTCCTTTCACATATATCATAGGACAAGCTCACTCACAGCAATTCAAAATATGGAGAACAATGCCAAGATAAACTTTATGTTACCTCTGCAAAAGTTGACTATTCCTCCATGATCATGAAAGATCTGATCACCAAAAAATCACAGTTGAACTGCAATTCTTTGCTGTCACTTGCATTGCATTTATCAAGCTATTTATCTCCTGCATGAGTTTTCTATTACCACAAGCAGACAGCTTCTAAGAAAGTATTTTAAATGAAAGTGATATACATTTAAATACAACATTTTTCTGAGAAGTAATTTACCCTTCCTTCTTTACTAGCCATAGAATTCAGTAGTTCTGAAATGCTGTACATAATGAATGCTAACCTCACAGGGCTAAGCAATAATTGCCATTTTTCTGTCGTAAAGATTGCAGCTATTATTTATTTATTGTATAATAAACTCAAGTTGTCATTCACCCTATGACCATGCCACCAACAACCTTTTTTTTCATAGTAGAAAAGAAAACTGCTCAAGGGATAGCTTTCTATATGCAAATTACATGAAAGCTATTAAAGGAACAACTGCTCACAATGCTGAAATATTGAGGATGGTGAGACAAATGCCATGGAGGACAATCACAGAACCTAAGCTCACTTTAGTGATCTCTGTCTCAGATTTTACTGTGACTCAAATCTACACTGAAAAAGCAACTCTACTTTTCATTTAACTGTGCTAGTTAATCTTCAGCATCTTTCACTGTCTTTTCACATGCTTCATTCCTGACTTTGACTTGTCTGAAGAACTGGAAAAAAAATGACTCAGACCCATCCCTGCAGGAGGTGACAACTTAAGTCCTGATGCTGCAGCACACTCTGGCCCCACAATAGTGGGGCAGGAGCTCTTGTTCCTCCGGAAAATAATCAAATCAACAACTTAAAATCTGTTGTTCAAAGCCTTTCCCCCCCACCTCGGCTCCCTAAAAACACACAAACATGTACATACACAAAATTGCATGAGGTATCTAGGTTTTTTCATGTATTCTCAGAGTCATCACCTTGGGTACTTGTGAAATGATTGCTTTAATCTTTTTCTGTAAATGTGTGTGTATCTATGTGTATTTTAGTATTTCTATGCATAATAAAAGTAGTCATCTCTAAAAGAAGCTATCAGTGTGCCATTTTGAAGAAGAACACTTACAAAAAAGAAACCAAGCAACAGTAATCTCAGATTCTGCACAGAGACTGTACAGCCACTTAAAAACATACTGAGGGGCTTTAGTATGTTTTCTGAACTTCAGAGATGTATATAATATGACTATTTCATAGTTCAAATAAAGACAATTGAAAAAAGCAGAACAACAGTAAATTCTTAATGTTAATAGGCCTTTAATTCCTATCAAACAAATTTTTTGCATTTTTATATGAATATATGCATTTTACATCTATTGTTTAAAATATAAGAATTTAATATTAAAAATATTAACTTCGGATGTTAAAATTTAATTATGCCAATCCTAATGCTGCAAATTATCTAAATACTAGCCTCATAATTAAGTAATGAAATAACTAAATAATCTTTAAAACTTTCAACTTCTACCCTGATTTTCATCAACATTGAGCTGAATTCCCAACTGGATCCAAGAATATCCAATATCTTACAAGACTATCTGTTTATGTCTGAGATTTAGGCACTTGGATAAATTTCCTTAAGTAATATTGATATTAATTTACATTGATGAAATAATCTTGCTTAAGAAAACATTAATTCATCAAACAGAGCATAAGACCTCCACTTACTATTTACCTAGTCATGTGTAAGGAAACTCATTCATCTACTGAAGCAGGCATGTGATTTAGCTAGGCTAATTAAATTCCAAACTGAAGGACAAGGCCCTTTCTCCTTTAGGAAATTCTGGTGGAAGAAAACTTCTTAATGCAAAATATCCCTCTGAAAAGGTTTGACTGAATCTCTTGGGGAAAACACAAGAAACAGTGAAATTCATTGCTGAACAAATGGTAGGTTTCTCCAAATTTGCTCTTCCAAGCTGAATTTAAATCCCCACATCTGTCTATGGAGCACTCAGCACTCACGATTTCATCACTCACCTATGTTATAGTTTCTGACTGGCTTAAGATCTCTTGTTAGTGCATACCTACTGAAAACCAACTCCCCAGAAGGTCAATTCTCCTTTTAGCAATTTATGTCAACAGTCTTTGAGGAGATCCAAGAAAAGTCCATTCCTTTAGTCTTCAGTGTCCTCAATACTGTAAACTGTTCAAGGTAAAGAAATGGCAATGCACGGTTTTAACTTCCTCCTCACCATTCCTGCTCTGAAGATGTGGGACCCCGCAAGGAACAGTTTCAGGGAGAAAAAAAGAAACAGATTTTTCTAAATGATGCAGTCAAAATGGCACTGTTCTTTTCAGATGTTTTTTAAAGACTTACAGATTTTTCTGTTGTATTGCATTTTAAGTGTACATGTATTATTCTTAAAGACACATACAGATAATTTGCAACACTAAGGTCACAGACCAAATTTCATTATTGAATTAAAAATTCAAAGTGTTTTAGCCTTCTATAGCCTAAAGGGCAATGTGACCTTCAGGAATATGAGAATATGAGAAAAGTTCACTCCTTAGCATATGTGCTTTCAATCACAATAAGCAGCCTACACATGATAATACTCCAAGTTCTGACAAATGATAAAAAGACTGATTATTGCTCTTCCTCTTTCTTCTTTTCTTACTGATTTGGTAATGGTAACTATTCAAATGTCTTTGCATGTTTCATTGTCATCATTTTTAGCTTTTTCCTATCCGCCTTTTTGAATAAGACTGTCCTAATTATCTAGTGATGATGATACATGTTCTGAGACTGAAAAGAGAGAGATCTGAGAGCTAAATAAATCAAGTCTCCTTTAACAGTGACTAGTACTGATACAGGCTGTGAATTACATATTTTGCTTCAACAACCAGCACTGGGTTTCACTTCAGGCTCTCTTTAAGGTGATTGTCTTGCAGTTTGAAGCAACTATGCAGTGGCCAGCACAGCACATAGTCATTTCAATATCAGAATATAGTTTAAAATTATCTTGCCCATATTCTGCCTTTTTATTAAAAAAAAACTCCCCCCAAATTTTATTTCTTCATTATTTGGCAAACCTAAATGATTTTATTTAACTCTTCCTAGTAGTTGGGTATGATAAAGTTATTTGAAGCATCCTAGCTGAATATTAAGGGGAGATACTTTGATTTTATATCACTTCAGGCAGGGGCTGAAGGTAGGAGTAAAATCAAAACTAAAAAAATTAAAGTCTTTCAAGTTTATAAAATGAGCCTTTGTCCACTAGTGGGTATTTAGTCACCAGTAGATCTGAAATTCAAAAACACATGTGGGAGTGCTCGCCTGGTTCACCCTTAGCAATTGGCCTGAATAACATTATTTGTTAAAATAGGAATATGAATATAAATGATATGGGTGAAATGAACACAAAGCCATCTGAGCAGGCATTTACCTAAACCTAATCATGTGAGAGGAATGCAACCATCAGACAGATCAAACAGTAACCTGTGAACTACAAAGGGACTTCTGAAATGAAGTCATCTTGAAAAGATATATATGTGTGCGTGTATAAACAGGATGGAAATTGTAACGTAAGGAAGAGACTTTGGACTGATAAAAAGCAGCAGTCAGCCCCTGCTTTGACACTGGTGGCAGCCATCCCATTACAGTCTCTGTCTAGAGCTGAAGGTGCAGCCTCCCTGTGGTTGCCAGGAGTAGCCTGCATGCAGCAAAGGCAGAGAGGAGCCTGAGGGGAGACCTCATTGCAGTCTGCTGATCTCCTCTCTGGTTACCAGTGACAGAACCCAATGGCATGAAGCTGTGCCAGAGTAGGTTTAGGTTAGATATTAGAAAAAGGTTATTCACCTAGAGAGTGGTTGGGCACTGGAACAGGCTTCCCAGGGAAGTGGTCACAGCACCAACCTGCCAGAGTTCAAGAAGTGTTTGGACAATGCTCTCAGGCACATGGGGTGACTCCTGGGAATGGACCTGTGCAGGGCCAGGAGAGTGATGATCGCTATGGATCCCTTCCAACTCAGGATATTTTTTATATATATATATTATATATATATTATATATATATACACACACACACATACGGGAGGTCTGGAGACATACTATCTTTAACACTGCTGATGCTTTTGAGAAAGCACGCAGGATCACTCTTGAGGAGAAAAGACAACACAGAAAGAATAGTGCCTTGCAGAATACACCTCCTAAGGAGTCTTTCTGCTGTGCCTTTTGCAACTGGACGTGCCTGTCTCATACTGGTCTTTGTAGCCACCAATGCACTTGTAGCAAATGTGGGTAGAGCCCTTCCCAGATCTTCGTTCGCGAAGCCTGGCCGTGACACACATACACACATACACATACACGTGCACACATATGTAGAGAGTGTGAGGTGCAGCAAGCAGGGAACCAACATGTGGGGCTGTGTGTGTTGGAACTCAAGAGGTGCTCCCTTGCCAGCATGTACATCACCAGGTGGTAGGAAGCAGCAGAAGTACACACAGAGCTGGAGCATCCCAATCTCCCAGAGGAGGGCTGTGCAGTTGGGGAATCTGCTCTTTCCGCACAAAAAAGCGGATGTCCTGGTAACACACAGGGCCTGGAGTCAGGCAGGGAATGTGAGTTAAATTGTGTGCATTGTGCATGATTAGAATATTTTGAGATTAATTATAATTAATCTTAATGCTCATAAATATTCTCAGAAGTCTTTAAGTCTATATTAATATTTAGTTACTATCTAGTATCGTGGGTTATCTGTTATGTTACTGATACTGGTCCTGGCATGTTGTTCACTTATTGCCAGTTAATTACGTTTTGTTAATAAATCAGTAAACTGCTTCAATCCTAATCTGGTTTTCATTACATGAGCAGGGCTGTTTTTCCACAAAACACACATGAACTACCTAATTCTTAACATTATTGGTAACTAGTGAAATCTTCCTTTTGTGGTTGTGAGGGCAAGAATTTCAAATTAGGCACAGTTCATATTAAATTGGCTCGCATTATTTCTGCCATTTGATCAAGTGAAGAAAGGCCAAAAAGGAAAAAAACTGATCAGAGACCTACAAAATCAAGATAGGGCTCTAAGAAAAGATTGGAAAAAAAAAACAGGCTATGTAAATTAAGAAAAAGAAGACTAATAGAGAGGATGATAATATTTTCAAATATATAAAGGCAGATACTAAAAAGCAGATCGCATTGTATTGCTGGGGGGTAAATAAGAGATTAAGCAAACTACAGGAAGTACCAAATTGGGCATTAGAGAAAAACCTCTTCAGGTTTCTTCTTCCTTTCTAAAACATAAATGAATTCAAATGAGTTCCTGCAGAATTTGTAGTTTCTCTGTATTTGAATGCCCGTAAGAAGAGATGTCAGAGCAGGGGTTGATTAGGTATCCTTCTAATGTCCTATCCTTCTCCATGATTTTATGCTACCATATTATAATAGGTTTCATCATAAGACACAGACACTGAATGTGGGCCCATAATCAGGTAGAATAACACTGTGTTCTGAACTTAAGCTACAATGTACACAGAGGAGAAGATGGAAGACTGCAAGGTGGGGTCCCTTTAAGGAAGTCCTGAACAGCTGTCTGCTGTGGCATAGAGATTTCCTCTAACAACAGGTAAAATGCAAGGCTTGCTGGACTGTAGTCACTGACTAAAACATTATGCCTTCTGCCTTCCTTCCTGTCCTACTGTAGGTTTCCATCCCCAAAACAGACTCAGCAGAACTGAGTGTCTGCTAGTATCTCAGCAGCCCAGACACATTAATGACAATGCCCACCTTTCTCAGCAATTTATTCAAAATCACTGCACTGTGAATGACAATGGCTGAGGCAGGAGCAGATGTTTACTCTGCTGACTCTTCTCTGAGGGAGAGACATTTTGGGTGGACAACCTGGTGCAGTAAAATTTTACTGCTCATCTCCTGAGGTGAGCAAAATGTCAGCCGAGCTTATTTGTCAAGAATCCTGACATTACACTTTTTACAGTTGTGAGCAACTGTATAGCGTTTATCTTCTGTTTACCTAATCCAAGGTTCAGTTCTAAGACCAGTGGGCACTCTATTAAAGCAACTGGTGACTTATGTCCTGTGAAGCAAGACTAACATTACTTCCTCTCCTGTGATCAGACTGTGTCTATATATATATATATATACACACATATATATACATACATATATATATATGTATATATATATCATGTTCTAAATGAGGCAAGTACAAATAATGTTACCATACACTCATATTTACACAGAAACAGATAATGTGAAACTGGGCTTAATGTGGCATTTTTAAAGACTGAGTGCAATTCATCCCGTCTGAGCATTAGGAGAAAATAGGTAACTTATATATTTATTTGCCAGCAGACTTTACAAGCCTGAGACCAAGAAAGTTGTGAGATTCATAGTTTTTCTATTCTCACTCTAAAAAGTGATGTTCTTCTATTAAGAAAAGAAAAAAACTTATTTGTCTCTTCGTTGCATCATCTTTCTTTATCTCTACCCCTTCACCTTGGAAATTATTTACTCTCCTTCCCAGCCTCCACTTTTATCTCAACTTTAGCCGATAATTTCAGACTGTCCATAATGAGTCCTAGCTTTCTCTCCCTCTATGTATTTTTACTACTGTGTTTTTCTGTCTCTCCCTCCCCAAGTTTCTGATCACCACCTTTACCCTTCTGCAGCTTTCTTACCTCAGTCTGCTTTGTCCTTCTGTCCAGTGGGAAGATCTGCTGAGGTTAAAAGTGATGGAGATTTCAATGCAAATGTTCAAAATTAGAGTGGGACAGAAAAGACACAGGTGTGTTTCAACAGAAATCTTTTTGAATACAAGATTTAAGCATATGCAAACTTAGAGAAACTTTATAGCTAAAAGTTATACCACTAATCACATCTAAACTAATTTTTTTTTTTATTTAAGCTGGTAGATTTTCTTGGAGTAGCAACATGGTCATGCCTGATTTAATAACACTTCTCTAGCTCAGAACATTTGATCCTTAAAACATTTTACAGAAAAGGACAGGATTTGCTCTTTAAATGAACAATACAAAAATATGAGAAAAGCATTTCTTATAATGCTACTGCCTTGTCATGCCTCTTTCTATAAGCTTGAAACATTGTAATGAATATTTACACCAAATTCAACCAAATCCTTACTGAGAAAGGAAAACTGCATATAAATGCTTACGAGTTTTTCAAATGAAAGTAAGCTTTAAAGAGAAATATTTAATAACTTTAACAGTACTTGTCCAGCCTATGTGAAACACCATTTATTGTGGGACCATTTGTGTCCCTAATGTGGGACTATTTATCTAATCAGGGATATCAAAATCAGGTAGTAGCAACACATGACTCTCATATTCCAAAATTAAGATGGGCAAAGGTAACTTCAGATTTTCCATGACATTATGGAGGATCTGACTCATTTCAACAGGTCTATGTAATGTGCACTCATACACTTATGTCTGCCAGTGACATTATCCTTCTGTGATCAGTAGCACTGGTGTCCATCAGTTGCTAGTAATTCATTTTTCCCATCTCACTAGACACAGTTTGTATTCTATAGCTGTTCTCTGTCACCTACAATAAATTATTTCCTATCTCTACTACTGACTTAGGACTGTTGGATGTGTTCAGGTCTAATTTCATTAATGCGAATCTCATGCTGGCATGTAGGAGGGAAGAGGTCTAATAATATTAGCTAAAGAACTTACATCTGCTTCTCTTTGCTAATGCTATCTGGCATCTATGAAGGCAAAACCAGCTGACATACACGATGTTAACCTTATTAACTTTTTTCAAAGTATATCCAAGGAGGAAATGTACATTGCAGAGTTATTGCCTTTCTTTGCATACAAAAGTAACAACCATTGTGATCCCTGTTTTATTAGATAAAAAAAGTAATTTTCAACTCTGCTTTGCACAGGAAATTTTTAACATTGACACTCACATATTGGGTATCAATTTATTGGTAAGAGTACAAATAGTAAGGTGCACAAGCTTTGATTCACAAAGGATTTCTTTGATGGGGGCAAGAAGAAAACAGAAGGTGAAAAACTATCTGGCACCCTTAGCACCGACATGCAAACTGTAGACCCTGAGAGTCTCCACTAAAATGTTGACCTGATGACAAAACCAACTATGCTCCACAAACAGTTCAATTTACAGCATTGTCAGGTCTCTAAACCCAGATCCTTATTATTTCTGCCAGCTATGCTTGAAGATAGCCTTAAGTCATCTATAAAATGGAAGGAATTTTATTGTCTTAGACTAATCTCAGTCTCTTGGTGAGACAGGTAGACCTAGCACTGTTATAATGTGTATCTCAAGAGTGTTTTACAGACATGCTTCTTGACACTTCCTTATGTAGCCTGATACTCAATCATGGACAAGAAATTTCTAAAGCAGGGTCAATGGATGGGATATGCTAGCTTTCATCTGGTATTTGCCCTTTGAGAACCTTCCATATTTCCTTAGGGGTGTGTACACAAAGTGAAATGACTTTTGCAGTGCAGCACTTACAAGAGCTATTTCTTTTTGTAGAAGATTGCTGAAAGAAAAATAAAGAGGCATCTAATTACATTTTAAGCAGTCGATGAAATATTTTTCTGTAGTCTACTTTATCTGCGTGCACTTTCATTCTTCAAATATGAAAAAAATCATCTTGACTATGTACAGCTATTCAGGTACCCTCTATAATGGATTTCCAGTTTTATTATTAGTGAAGGTCATACAAGAGTTTTGCTTTACCCAGTTTGCTTCTAAAATATTGAAGGTTAGAATTTTCCCATCTCAGAAGTTCAAGAACAGCACACCAGGTCCAAAGAATACTCTAGTCTCATTAATTAATCAAGTCATGTCACAGCAGATCTTGTTAATCCATCCTCAGAGAAAACTCAAGTGATGTTTCAATTCTCTATGCAAGAATAGACAGAATAGTGAATAGTGATAGTGTTATACAATTACAGAAAGATGGGCAGCATTTGAAGACACCAGAAACTAAACCAATTTTTTTCCCCCAACAGCAATTAAAAGAATTTTTTAGATGTTATCTTTGTCAATTAACCTATTTAGATTACACTAGCAAGAACATATTTTGATGATAAATATTGTAAGGTGTTAATAAATTCCAGAAGTCACGTCATTGTATAAAATCAGACAGATTCTTTTGACATCTTTTATCTATGTGAAGTCACAACAGAAAAATGCAGGTGTTCATGGTGTACTAGGAGAGCAACAATGACAGTATGCAGTAATAGCTGTTATATGACTTTTTCTTGGCTAGTAGCAGCTTTTATTCTCTAGTCCTAAAAAGAATCAAATTGCTCAATCCAACAGTCAGACTCATAGAGAAGTGGTCTATTTTTTTTAAAGGATAACCAAACATTTAAAGTCAAAAATTTACTAGTAATACTCCTCATTTAGTCAGATTGAGTATATGGCTTCTGTCTTGAGAGTTAATGAACTCCCTTGCCCAAATACCAGTGAAAGTCTGAGCTCTACACAACGGGTGAAAACCCTCTCAGAGGTCAAGGGGATTATGCTGATACTTCATGTTCAACATGTTTAAATAAATAGCTGAGCTCAGTGACTCTTACAGCTCAGTGACTTACAAAAACAGTGCTTGCATATGGATTACATATGCTCCTTATATTAAAGTAGGAACCCTCTACATTTAGCCTCATAGATATTATGAGGATACAGCTGATACAAAAGTTCTTCAGCTGGATCCATGGACAGGAAATAGTTTTACTTCTTCTAGCCAAGCTGGCTGTTGCAAGTTAGCAATAAAGGAATATGTTTTTTCAGATTTTACGATCAGATTTTAAAATCGTTGTCCTGCTCACATCTCAAGATCTCTGCCCAGATGTAGATGTCCTTTCCCAACCTTGCCTGAGGCTCTTCTGATAGCTCTGACAATTACATATGAAATTACCCCTCAGACAGAAGAATGATGCATCTGCAGCATGGGTCTGATCCAAAGATCTGTGAGAGCAATGGAAAAACTCCAAGTGGTGCCAGTACTTGTGGATCAGATCTCTGAATTGTTAGTGATAAAGCACCATATAAAATGTCAGCCCTAATTAAGCTATGGCAAAATTCCCACTCTGTTGGGTCAGGACTGCAACTGTAAAATTTTTTCAGCTATCTATACTCCATAGATTCCAATTACTTTCCAGCTCAACACATCTAGAAAAGTGAAGCTTATTTGCAAGATTAGTCATCCTTTTTTCCACTAGTCCCAACATTTCTAGCACTGCTGTTGTGTAAATTGATTTCCTCTTTCTTTTTCATTTTAGTTACTTTTGCCTCTTCTTCGGGAACAACAGTCAGTATATATGAGTTCTCATATTTGCAATTATGTGCTCTTTCCTTAAGTTTGCATCCCTTTTTGATATAAGTTTCACCACTGTCTATGCAATTGAGTTCCGTATTCATAATTTGAACTCCAGAATTCCAAACCACAGATTTTAATATAATGTGAATATTTATATCAGAAGCACGTGCATACTAGTTTAATCAGAGATCAGAAAAATACACCAGGAGATTTATAAACAGTGTCTTATGCCTTTCCAGATGAAGGATCCTGTGGCCAAGGTTTCAGATGATACCTGCAGACATGACTTCAGTAATTTCAGTCAGTTCACTAAATGAGGATCTCTACTTGTCCTTATACAATTCTTTATGGGCTCTATATGGAATTAAAACATGGAGAAAAATAAGAATCAATAACTATCAAACTGAATACCTATGAGAAGATTTTGATGTTTGGATTTAGTGAAGCAAGCTAAATTTACTGCAGAAGTTCCTACTTCTAATCTATACTTAGCACATCCTTTACACTTAAAAGAACCACCTTACCTGCTCCTGTTTAGAGTAAAATCTCTGTCGCAACTAGTTAATTAGCTCACTTAGGCACTCCATTTTAACATAATTATTTTTTCATCCACTTACCTTATTCCTAAGTCTCCATCAGCAGGTTCAGAACATAAATGTAGAGTCCCTTCTCAGGTTTGCTGACTGCCTAATCTCCCTGTGCCAGGTTATGATCCTTCCAGGCCACACCAAAGCCTCACTCTGGAGATTTCCCACAGAAATTTTGAAAAATGGAGACTGCAAAGATCCATGCTGTAGCTGTGGCTGAAACATTTTCCCATGTGATTAGAAATAAGCAAACGAGGATAAGCTGTTGCCAAACTGAAGAATATTCTCCCCACGACAACCCTACTGACTACATTTTACTATCACACACATTTTTTGATCCTACAGATAGCCATGCCCCTGCTCTCCAGCATCCTCACTGTTAATTGTAGTTCAGTAAACAGGCCTGGCAGTATTGCTTATTTTTCATCAACATTTTTTCTGCATCAGTACATTCATACTTTTGCATTACATACATAATTTTGCACTGCACTTGCATGACAACTTCCAAAGACTTCCTATGAAGTCTTCCTATGCCTTCAGACTCAGATCGATTTTTTTCTGCCAGAGGCTAGAAGGAAGCTGTGAGAGATCTAGACCATTCAACCTCAATTTACAGTTGAGGAGGATGTATGATGGATTTGTTTTTCGTCCAATCCCCACTTCCCCCAATCAAACACTTTCCTTCCTCTTCACTTACTTCTCAGAGCTCTGTGCACCCATATGATGTACATAGAGTCTCTTTGTTTACAGATGAAAATCAAGAAAACTATGGATGAGAGGAGACATTTGTAGTCTGCACCAAGATGTATACACTTGTCTTGCTTGTGCATTACCCAATTGCTGTTTTCTATTCTGAAATTATGAGGAATGGCCCAAACTCACTGGCCCTAGCACAGTTTTATGCAGTCATTTATCAGTAGCCCCATACTGGAATGATCTCTGAAATTCTCTTAAGTACCACGCTCCCATGGCATTTAAATGTACAGACACCCTGCATAGGTTCACATAGGTTTATGAAGTCATGACTAAAAATGCATCCCTAATCAGTTAATGCTTTTAAGGTAGACCTGAATTTCCTTATTATACACCAGTATTATGAAGATTGCAGAATGACACTTTAAAGCATGCTATATCATAAAAATTCAAGGCACCATAAAGTCCTTATAGGAAACCCAAATAACCTGATATTTAAATGATTTTCAGTATATATTTTAAAAATACCTCTCATCCCTACAAAAAGAAATATTGGATGAAAATTCAGGAGGATTAGTGGACTCTATTTTTGGAAAATTGTTAGTAATGAAATGAGAAATATAAAGATAATGTAGAAAACAAGAAAATGAACAATAAAATCCCAAAACACTTGCTAACTGATATTCACATAGTAGCATTTTTAATGAGTAGTATCATAGAAGAATGGAGGATTCATCAAAGAGATGGTAATCACAACCACTCTCTATGTTTGGATTTAGATTTCTTCCCTTGCACGTAGCTGTTACATTTATGCACTGGTGCTAACTATAAGCTACAAAACCAGGAAAACATAAAGAAGTTATTTCCACATCCATTCTGCTGGTTTATTGATTTTCTCTATATCCCCTACATCTCACATTTCACTTGAACCATTTGTTTTAGATTTTAAAGGAAAAGCCTTCCAAACAAATTAATTTAATTAAGGCTTTAACATGTCATTGGCTAGTCAGTATTATATTAATCTCTGTGATTGTGAAGTTTACAAAGCAGGGGTATGGGGTCAGATCTTGATTGTCCTTCTCACACAATTAGTTACACTGATTTTAATGGCACTGTTAACATTAGTAAAGCTGGCAAGATCTGGCTTCTTACAGCTGCCAGTCTGCCTTTCCAATGAAAAGTGTTGTGATTTTTCCCTGTTTATAAAAGCAGATTTTTTTAAAAACTGCAGTTACACTGTTTTGCTCAGGCCCTTCTTTCACTGAGCCAGGCATTTGGAGGGAACCATAAAGTTCTTAATATGCACATTTTCAGTCTTAGCAATTTAATCAGAGCATTCTAGAAAAACAGCAGGCATTTTTCTTGTCTGAGCAAGCTCATCTCTCAGAGTTGTATGCTTATAATGTGATTTTACTTTTCCACGTGTCAAATTAGCCATTTCATCAACACTTACACAGCAGACCACTGTCAGGTATGCATGCCAGAAAATCACACAGTGATTCCGTTTGGTGCCTTGCACACTTGTCGTGTTCAGTGCTGCATCCTTCCTGGTGCTGTGCAGTGAAGTACATACATACACAGCCTGGGATTTAATTTAATGTTCATCATTTATGCTGAAGTAACATGCAGAACTGAGTACTCTGAGTGAACTTGAAATAGAAGAGAGCAGTCACAGTCCCAAAACAGAAAATAAAATTAATGGGATGAAGCACTGTCTACCTAGCATATTTGTGGATCAGAATGTGTTGTCCACTGCAGAAAGCAGGCACTCAGCTCTGTCTCTCTCTTTCTTGTCTTTGCCTGAAATGGGGATAGAAAGAGAATATCACGACTATAACTCTGTATGTGTGAAAAAATTATTTGTTATGCTTCCAGTTTCTAATGCCACAATGAAACAGCAGCTTCAGCTCTGGGCTCTAAAACCTTGAACCCATAAGTTTGCATTAAATGGAAATATTGATCTCCCTGCTCTGAGAGGCAGAATAAGAGCATTTTCTGACCAGCTTCCTCTTGTGAAATGCAGTGACCAGGTGCACCCCTGTGCCCTATGGCCAGATTTTGAAAAGAAGCAAAATTAAAACCTCTTTTACTTGGTTTGAGTGTTAGCTGCCTTTTGTACTTTATATGACTGCAGCCAGCTTTCTCTCTGCTTGAAAGAAAATTTGGTATTTTTGAAAATAAAAAGTGACATTATTTCAAAATGTTTTTCTTGGCAAGTATAATGAATAAAAACAACTCTGTAACAAAATTAGAAGCAACATTGTGAAGCAAATGTAACAATGCTTATAAAAAGACATTTATGCAGTTCATAATAAATATGAGACCAAAAGTAATTACATTATATATACAATGAAAGTTTTTAGAATAATATTTTTAGCATTTATCACCCACATTGATATTAAAGTATGATTATTTCTAGAGAGGTCAGCCTCCCTGAATATGTGCTTATGTTCTCCTTAAAAAACTCATGTATATTGGAGAAACATGGCTTTTCAGAAGTGTTTTTACAGTCTAGAGTATAGGAGCAATGTCACAAGGAAAGATTCCCAGCTGCCGGTACTCATTGCAGCAAGATTTGGTAAATGTAATTACCTAAAATGCAGTGCTGGTTTGCTGAAAAATGTGTAACATTGGAGCACAGTTAATTAGCACAGAAAAGCTCAAGGGGTTTCATACTAATTTATATCACATGAGTAATGAGAAACACAGGAATAAAAGACTTCTTGGGTCACTGTCTACACTCCTGTGTGATCACAGACAATTAAATCATATAATCTTAATTTAAACTGCACTGGGTAAATCCTTTCAATTTCTTGGTGAATCACTGGCATTTTCTCTTCAGATATGATTTCCCAGGCATATTTGCACCCTTTCAATTTTCTGAGGGGTCTCTACATTTACAGAGTAACTTTACTCATGGCCTGTTTATATATATTTTCTTTTAAGTCAGTGCTGCCCTTTAAGCTTCAAAAGATCTTTCCTTTCTAGTGCTTTTCCCTCAGTGCACAGAAATAAATCATCTCCACTCTCAGTTTTTTGTTTTCTATGACAAACAAGCAATATTCTTTTAGAGTTGCCCCAAGGGATGGACTTTCCATTCTCTTTTTATTTTAGTGGACACTTTCTTAATCAATTCTATTTTGAAACTGATACCTTTTGAAGGGAGGTGGGCAGAATTTTAGACAATCTTCCAGAGGTCTGATCAGTGCTTTGAACATCTTCAAGACTCTATTTTCTTTACAGAAAGGCCTCTCCAAAATGCCTAAGAACTGTATTTACCATTTCCATGTCACATCACAATGATAACTCAAAAACATTCAAAAATTGAATTCCAAGCATTGCAGTTTCCTTTTTCCTTAATTTCAAACCTGTAAAGTGCTGTGGTATAGCAGATGCTCTTCTCATTGGTCCTTAAATGGATAACTGCACTTTATATAATTATATATTTCCCTTTTTTATTACTTCATTTCATAAGGTCCCAAAATATTCCAGTTCTACCTTTATGTTTGCAATGGTTTTCAGGTTCTATGATGAGAAAATTTTGTTAGTACGCATCTATCTTTCTTTTTTTCCTTCTAATATTGTAAATTTAAATATTTAATTCAATCAAATTAAAAACTAAAATATTTTTAGATGTATCTTACAAAAACCGTCCCTCTCTATGAGCAACCACCCTGTAACCTGTGACGTCTCCTGCCACTAGAGTCATTACTCCAATTAATTATTTCTGTGGTTGCTTCAAATTTATTTTATACCAACTCCTAAATTTTTTATCTTTGCTAGTGATTTCCCATGAGGCCTTAAAACACTATACAGCAGTCCAAAAAGAGTAGGCATTCTGTTTAAGTCTGGAACTCTGGTTATCAGTAATAATGTCAGGTTACACTGGATCTGTTTAGGCAAGCTTGTGTTGCTTTCCAGCTCATTTTCTCCCAAGCCATTAACTATTCTTTCTTTCAAGTGTCATTCTAAAGTCCTGTATAATGGTAAAAGCATATATAAAATATTTTTTTCCTTAAACAAAATATCCGGGGTTTGTTTTTTTTTCAGTCTGAGAGTACAGTCCCTGACTTGTATGAGTTTTTTAAATTTTAATTATTTATCAAATACATGGTTTCATTTGCCATTATTTCACTCTTTGAGGAATAATTTACATTGTTTTAACTTAAGCATATTAATTGCACTAAGTTTTAATTTAATTCGTCCATGTAAGTATTTTCTAGCTATTGCCTTTTTTTTTTTTTTGTTCCTCTGCTCATCATAACTTCCATAATTGAAGAAAGGCATTAATTTAGCTCTGAGTCATAGTGCTGTTTCCTTGACTGCAACTTTGTTGCATGGTGGCCTTTTTCTTCTTCTCCTGTTTTTCCTGTAATTTTATAAATAACCTTTTCATATTTCTTTATGAATATTTCATATTTTTTTTCATATTTCCAGACCTTGGAAAACATAACTATATTTTCCCTGATTTTGAAAATAAGCAGTTGAGATCAGCAATTTGATGAGGTCCCCTTTGAAGCTAAAAGCATCAGAAGATGTAAATCCTATTTGAGGTTTTCCAACGGGTTTGCAGTAGCAAACATGCCAAGCAAAGAAACTAGATCTCTCTCCTTTAAAAGTATTACTTACAATCACGTGGTACCACCTATTTTTGAAAATTGTTGGTATTAGCAGCAGGAAATGAAGGTGTAAAACTGCAGTGAGCATGTAAAACTGCACTCATGACAAGGCTTAAGGAGCTGACCAGGAAAGGGCTACAATGCAGCGTTGCTAAAACACAACTAAGTTTTGAACAGAACATGAACACAACTGTGCAAATCATACAACTCTGCAAGCACAACAGTGCTGTGCAACAGTATCTTACTGTGACAGACATCACTCATATGTGCTTCAATTTGTCTGGAACTGAAAGATTAGGTTTGAAGGGTTCCCTGACTTAAAGAGCTCTATCCTATTTATTAGGCAACAGGAACGCACTTGACAATTTCTGGAAAAGGCACATTCAGTCATTTGTACAGGTCCTTCATGATATATTTTCCACCTCAGCTGATACTTTGCTTCTGCACAAATGAAATCATTGCTTCATGAGTGAGTTTAGCACTTTTTTTCCAAAGATTAATTTCTACGTTTTTCAAAAACTGTGAAACACAACCAGATGCTCTGGGCCTGTCAATAAGGAAGGCTTATTCAGGAATGTGGACCATCTAGCAGCAAGGATTTGCCTTACTAATAGTAAGATTCCTACTCCATCTCAGGGTTAAAACTTATCTGCCATGTTGAAAGCTGAGCTTTTCAATCAATTTATATCAAAGTGCGTATGGTATTGATCTTGCCCAAATGGTTTATCCTGTCTGTGATTCTATTCCAGAAAATAATGCTATTTATCTCCTCAAGTCCCCAGATCAAACCTTCAGACCAACCTCTGCTTTCATTCTATTGTCTCCTTTTCAAGAACTTTTGGGGCATCAAGAGGAAAGGCTGCAATTTTTAATTGACATTCAGAGTGCTTTGATAAACAGCCTTTCCAAAGAGCTAGAGAGTCCGTGATGGTTCAGTATGGCATAGACCCTAGTGTGATGGTGGTTCAGTACCTGTGTGCATGCATGCATGCTCTCCAGCCCCATGATGGGCGGGATGAGGCACGGGAGACAGGAGAAAAGGTTTTAGTGAGAAATCTTTTTCTGGTAAGCAGACCACCTTTGGAGATTAAACAAATTTCTCCATCAGGTAGAGGGAATTCCTGTGCATCTCTGCACTGCCT
>NW_016690206.1:4628554-4722539 GCF_001604755.1 Lepidothrix coronata | reverse complement strand
GGTATCAAAAGACTCTGGTTCCCATTTCGCATGTTTATTTTTCTTATTCTTTATTCCAAGCACTGATTTTCTCACAATATATCAGTAATAATTATTACTCATCTCAACAATGACTATTTCAGCTTGCAAATATGGTCTTGGAAAAAAGCAGAATGGTGTTCTGATTTAAGGACCCCGCCAGCAACATTAACATTACTGGTTTGCATGAGTAATATGAACATCATCTTTTTTAAAGGACTATATTTCTTCTTTCCTCCTCTGGCAAGGCTATACATTAAAGGAAAAAATATGTCAGAACACCTAAAAGACCTTTTTGGAGATTTATTATGTTATATATGTTAATGGAAAATATCAATTCCATAAAAAGACATTCACATTGATTTGTTATATCCAGCATCTTCAAAGCCAGAATAAGGATTAAAAATATAAAGCAAACAACAAATAATTTAGTTCTTAGAATTTCTACACATACTGTCTTTCATTACTGAAGTCTTCTGTCACTTTCTTTAACCAGAAGCAAAATATCTAGGTTACACATATTTGATATCAATTTTGTACTTCAGATGAAACTGACCCGAAGGCTAACAAAAGGAACACTTTTTGACTGATCAGGGAGAGAAAATGTGTGATTTAACTCTTTGTTCAATGCCAATATTTTTCTTTTTTTACCCTTAGTACAAGAGCCTTGTAACATATAAACACACTTAAACATAGGATGAAGTACCTACTCTGCTGAAGCAATCATATCGCGGCTATTGTTTCTACATCTTCTGTCTCTACTCTTGCCATTCTTTTTGACTCACACTGTTGTCTGCCTTTCTTTAGTTTCTTCATTAGTTCTCTCCTTCCCCTGCTTGTCTTTGGGGACAGAGCCTTGGGGGCAGAGGAGAAATTGGTCAAACTGGGAATACTGTGAACTTGTGCTTGCAGCCTATTGTGCCAGAGCCAGTGAGCTCTTTACAGAGACTTCATTCACTTCCATACCATTTTGTTCACTCAGTTATTGTTCCAGTACCCCATTTTCAAGTCCTGCAAGAATGAATCCTCCACTCGTCCCTTCCTCACTGTCCCACCTCTTCCACTGTGACCAGCCCTAGAAGATAAATGTGAATGCAACAGTCAGTTCTAATGAATACTGATTTAACATACTTTCTTTCCAGAAAAGTATAATTGCACTACATTCTATGTTTTCTGAGAAAGGTGCATGCAAAGCTTTGCAAGATACAACACAGGACAGATTAATAAGGCAGCCCTTAAGTTTTAAAAATTACATATAAAACAACCCATAGAAAACAACGTAAGTTACGTGTTTGAATCCCTCTTTGTTTTCAACATGCAGGAAAACTTCTCCTCTGTTCAGTGCTAAACAACTGTCTTTATTGTCTACAAGTCATCATAGCCTTTTCTTTAGAGATCCACAGTACAGAAGCAAAAGTTGTGGGTGAGACAACAGTGAAGGCACTACACAGCTAGTGCCTTAAGACATTTCATAATGAAGTCAAATTAGAGAAGCAGTTCTTTTGACAACTGTAGACCTGAAATCTTCCAAATAAGACAGCACATTCTCTTATTTTTCCCTCATACGAAAAAAAAAAAGGAAGGCTCTCTTTTAAGGATAAAATCAGTTTCCCTCCTGAGCTTATAGACAACAGATTTTTTTTTTTTTTAATTTACTGGAAGAATCAGTGTATGATTGAAATGGGAGGAACAGGTGGAAAATGTAATACCTTTTCCTATGAATATAAGTGCAATCAGTTGGCTGTCGTACTCACATCAGTCTTTTGCAGTAAAAGGCATAAGCAAAAGGTTTCTTCTGCACATAAAATTCAGGATGAACAGAATTACTTTGTTACACCATAATTTTTCTTCCATATACTCTGTATCTATAAAGGATCTGCAGCAAATATTCACACTGCTTGAAAGACAGGGGTCATTTTTAGTGTAATTTAGAGATACTTGCACTGTTTTCTTTAATCTTTTATAAACAGCCTTTAGATCAAAAAATTTTAGAAAACAAAGACATAGACATAATTAATTTTAAGCATTTTCTGGGAACTCACACTGAGGATGCCTTGCTCCCTACCTTAACTTGGCCCGTTTCTCCCAAACCTCATGGAAATCAACTCTCAAATCAGGCGAAACTTCATTATAGTAAATATACTGATTTTCATATCAGAGTCATTCAAACTTAGTCTTCTCCTCTTTTATAGCAAAATCTTGTACATGGTAAAATTGCATTAAATTTCATAACAAAATCTTTATCTAGGTTTCTGAAAGCTTGCTTAGAGAACAGGAGACAGCTGTCTTTCTGTATGGTTTTGGTTTCTTTACTTTGCCTGTTATTTCATTCTGCCATTGTGTAACTCGCCAAAGGTAAGGAAGGAATCTCTTCTCTATATTCTCAAACATTATTCCCTTTAGCTTTCCTATGCCCACACAATGTGGAGTGCAGCCCATGATAATACCACCAGCTTTCAGCTTTGGGTTGTTTGCTCTTCTTTAAAGTAACACTGACCCACACTGCCGTTTCATGTAGAAATGCCACTCTAATCCTGTTGTTCAAACAACTAGAAACTATTGTTTACGACTGTGGTCTTTCAGAGACTTTTCAATCCACTGAAGAGTGTGTTTTTTCATGCCAATTTGAACTTATTTCTCAGTTAAGAATTCTCATTTAAGGGATAAAATTCAACAGCGATTGCATTTACTCAATTAAACTATCCAATGTTTTATAAAAATTCACAGAAAATAGTATAGACTTCTGTAACCCCCCCCCCATTTTTTCTTGATAAATTAATAATTTCCCGCTCTCCTCCACGTCTCCCAAGAAAAGTTAGCATTTTCTAGCCAGCTAAATGCTTAAAAGGTTCACAATTTCACTTTTATGTATCACTTAACTTCATAAGTCAAATACATCTTAGCCAATGATAAATGACCTGGTTTAGACCTCACAATTTTGTCTTCAAAACAATTCATAATGCACTACGTATTTTGTATAATATCCACTAAAACAAATGGCATGACTTTTCTTTACTTCAATGAGAAATCTTTTAGATTTTTTTCTGGATTCTTCTTAAATTTTTCAGAGGAGCCGAAAACAATATACAAAGCTATTACCATCTGGACACCTTATACATAATCCATCAATGCATGATTTTAGAAGTGTTGTTTCTAAGCAATTACATTGTTTCTTCCAATGGAAAAACACCCAAGATAAAATTATTTTTAAACAACATAAGGGCTGAACTAGAGAATAATTTATTATCAAAGTAAGTCTTTGTAAAGTGTGGAAAGAAAGTTCATTTAACACTGACTTGAATGTAAGGGAATAAAGGTTCAGGCTCACTCTTTTCCATTGACTTTTCTACAAACCTCAGAGGTCACATGGCTTTCTGTACAAACCCATTTCCCCTTAGGGTTATGAGAGTAAATATCTCAAAGATTGTGAGGTACTCGGATACTACATGGAGAATGAAATGTAAGAGGTTTGAGAACGTATTCTTTAGAGGAAGAACACTAAATGCAAATCACCACAATGTGTAGGTCTCGAGTAATGCAATTTTTTCTTAACCCAGAATTATTTGAGCAGGGAATTTCAAAATCAGAGGGGGTATCTGAGAAAGGAATGTAAACTAGTTAAGAAACTATGTTTACTTTGAAAGCCTACCTCTTGTCTTGCAGTTTGGATTCAGTATCTGAGTGCTGACGTTTCCTGGGACTCAAACTTTCATTCTTGTGTAATGTCAACCGGCTAAAACAGCAGTGAAACCTACAGTTAAAAGAGATACTTTCCATACTATTTTTTGTCTTTACTCTGCAACTTGAACATTACTTCTCACTAAAAACTTGCTGCCAATCACATATTTAAGATTACTATTAGGACTGGCTTATTTTTGTACTAGTCAGACATAAAATGTCATGTAGTGTTAATATCCAAACTCCCGATCTTAGATTGCATAATAAAAATGTTCTTATTATACAAATATAAAACTACATATAACTTACATACCAGATAAAATATATAGATTGTTTAAAAACAGCTGCAGTGCCAAAATTTTAGTAGCAGTTTGGAACAGATGTCACCATCTGGATACCTTCACTGGTATCTCTATGAGACCATTTAAGTCTCCTGATTGGCTTCTACACAGAAAGTAATTAGAGTGAAGCACAAGGGATGAGTTCCAACTGTGTTAAATTTAAGGTGTTTTCCTTCATTAAACTGAGAAAAGATGATTAAAAAAAAGGATGAAAAAATGAGCAGACAATTTTAGTTTGATGAACACCTCATTTTCTTCCTCTTCACTAAACAACAAAAATCTGGTGTTTTTTTTCATTTGTCAAGTATCCATAATTTTTCCTTTTTATTTTTTTTCATGCGCTATTAACAATTTTCATTCAATCTTGACTTTTTGTCTCTGCTATATTTTCAGTTGGTGTCATACCTCTTTTCTTTTATTTATTTATTAGCTAATATTTCCTAGGATATAGGTCAGCTTATTTTCCACTTTCTTGATTTAGAACCAGAAAACTCACGATTGTGCTGCTGGGTGATAAGTATTGTAAAGTGGAGACATATTCAGACAATGTAAAATAATGATTAAGCTGACCTTATAAAAAAGGAAATCTAAAAAAAAAATTTAAAAAAAAAACCAACTACAATTTTGAATATGATTGTCTGGAAGAGCCAAAGGTCTCTTCAGTTTTTCAATGTAGCAGAAAAAAGGAATTGCAAGTTTTAAAAGAAACAAATTAAAAGCTTTGGGCACAGACAACAACACTATAACAATGTATTCCATGTAAAAGTTCTGCACTGGGTTTTATAACCTCAGAATACAGTACATAATAATAATAATAATAATAATAATAATGGCCAGTCTTCATGGAAGGATACAGTACATAGGTAAAGATAAAATTGTGTACAGACATATCTAGAAAGACACGCACACATACATACACAAAAATATCTATTTTCTTACATAGGTGTTGTTTGTATATTGTTTTTCTAGTAAGAGTGACCAATACTATTGGTTGTCCTTAAAGTCCATTACAGTAAGGAAGGATCACCAGCTGTCTTGTTTCATATATCTTTCTCAGCAGTATGTTTTCCTATTTACCTTACATTTCTTTAGAACACAAGGTGTGAATTTTCACAGTGTCTTGCTCAAGGGTCCAGTATTTTAAATTATGTAAGATGCATTACCTGACTTGTGCATTCCACAGAAGAGCTCTAACAGCTCTGATGGTCTTTCTGCATTTCTTTACTTATTTATATATTTTCTATTTGGAACTTGGATTAAATTTTCTCAGTTTTTTCTTCACTGGAGTACGAATGGAGGTATAATGCATTTCCAACTTGTTGCCTTTCATTTTTAATTCTTGAAAGCTTTGTACCCAGTTCTATAAAACTGCAGCGTTTTGCAGTTAGCAGTGTTAGACTGAAACTAGAAGACCAGTAATCATGAATTTATAGAACTTTGCTGAAAAGATAGGACCAATACAGTGTTTTTATCCCGGAGGAGACAGAATGCTTGGGAAAAAAAATTGTGAGGGTCCTGTAACCAAATGGTATTTTGTCTTCCACCTTCATTCCAAACTTGCAGGAGTCCCTGTCAGTCACCTATATCATGCTGGCTACACTAATAAAGAAGCAGAAAGTAACAGTATTTTCTGGTATTCACTACAAATCTCTCTCAAACTAGCCAATATGACAAGCATAGTCTTTAAGGTAATAGTTCAGTACACAATGATTTCGGTTTTGAAACATTTTAGCTCTTTCTGTTAAATATCTTATCACAATTTGCTGGCAAATCATACTATGTTTTTAAGCCAGAGTCAAATCTTCTTCACAAATTTTAGCAAAAAATTCACATCTCACTGTCTAACAAACACTGATGGTCAGTGACTACTGAATCAGTTACGAATTCCTGATATCTAGTAATGCTAACAAAACATTTCTTTCCAGTATCGAGATAACTACAAAAGTAGAGATATACATTGATTAAAATTTCGAAGGCTGAAAGATCCGTCCAACAATGTATGTCATATCAATTCAATTAACAAGTGTGGACAACTTCACTATAGATGCTGTATAATGTATACGGGCACATGTACAAGACTAATGGCTTATGAGACTGTAAAAGAAACACATCTGAATAGGTGTTCATCATGTGTGAATGTGGCACATTTGAACACATTGCAGCCTTTTTTTTTTTCTGGCCTTTTGTTGCAGTATCCATAATTTTGAGTGAGAAGGCTGGAGGAACAAAAAAATACACATCCAGTTATGCAGTGTTTCATAATACTCTATTGATGTTCAGGCCTTTGATCATTGATCTGAGCACAATTAACAGTCACAAAATCAAAGTCAGAAGACAGGGATAGAAAAAATAAACAGTTAACAGGACTGATGCCGAAACACTGGTAATAAATAGTCTAGAATGGAATAATAATGAAGTTTGGAAGGTTGTTTTAGAAGAATTATACACCACTGCACCACTTGAGAAATACAACCAAGCTGAAGGTAGCGAAAACACTAATTCACAGCAAACATGAAGATGATAAAGTTGTCACAGTCACTAGCACTACTAATAATCATATGCCAATGATTATCGTGCTTCTCTTGTACAGATTTGATTACAACTAACTGGCAAATAATTATGGAATTAGAATTAAAAGTAGAGGTAGAAATCAAGGCTGAAGATTCTGTCAGTATGAAAGCAAAGTAAGCCTAAATTTTTTAGTTATAAAGATAATAGAAGAGACATTAACTAAAAAAAACATTGTCAACTATTTTTTTTTTTTAATACACAGCCTGCTATTGTATAGGTGTCTTCAGTTCAAACCATTATATTTGAGTTGCAATAATGACAGTCACACTTTTAATTTTTAACACTTCAGAGAAACTACGCATTTTTGTTTGCCCTGTTCATCTTCTGCGATCACAATATAGTATTATTAAGACTTGAACCCAAAGAATTACAAAATTTAATGTTAGGTTGTAATTACTCTGTGTTACATTGATTTTCAACCATCTGGACTTAAAATATCTTGCTCAAGTCAGTTTAGCATTATTTTTTAATGAAAACACATTACACTTTTGAAATAAGAGACTTCTGTCAGTGACATAGTGTTATTTTCAGCTTCTTGAAACACAAACAGTATTACCGATTTATTTCAATCATTTCCCATAATGCTCAAAGTAGTGGAGGTAGATACACTCATTAGTTTTGTGAATACAATCAATAGTAGGAGTACATCTATCCTCCTCTGAAGGAAACAAGGTTTCTCTTGTCTGGAGATGAAGACATTTTCAAATTAGATCAATTTTTTCTTATTGCCTCAATCTGTTTCCCTTCTTCTGCTTTCTAACCTCAGCTACAGCAACTAGTCTCAAAAAAAAAAAAATCATATCTTCCACATTTATTTATACTCATGACAGAAACAACAAAAACAGCCAAAGCAAAACCAAGCAATGTATATTAAACAGCACAGTCAAAATGAACTTCTTACTCTGCCGTGCTATGAAAGACACGTTGGTAAAAAGTGGTACCAGTAGCCCATAAGTTGCGATTTCAATATGTGCTCATTCTTCATTTGATGTGTGCTTTGACAACAAAGAGGTTTTGTCTGGTTGGTAACTGTAAATTGTCCATACCATTTATTATGTAAATTATTTTGTCTGGGTGTTAATTTCACAAACATAATAAAGCCTACTACTATATTTTATAAATCCATATTCTTAAGAATAGTCTTATTTATCTTTTTTACCCATTTCATTTGCTTGTTCTTATTTTTTCCCTTGCAATTCTAGCTACATTAGTTGTATCCCGGTTACCTCCTTTCAGGAGATGAATACGCTCCCAGACTGATAGTCAACCTTTGTAAACAATATAATTATATGTGTAAAAGTTCCAACTATAATTTATTCTTGCAGAATGATCTACAATATGTTTTACAAGACAGCATTTAAAGTCGAGTCAACATGTGAAGGCATTCAGCAACACGCATAGGCAAACATCCACAGAGTCACATCCTAATCTGCATTTAACATTCCACTTCTTATTCAGGGTTAAATAAATTCTGAACTGGGAAGATGATCTTCAAATCTTTTTTTTATCCAGCCCATAGTTGACACACATATATATGAAATAAACATGTACTTCATCAGCGTCTCTAACAAAACATAGCAGGTTCATCTGGTCCACTACTAAACCGGAATGCATTCAGCATATAAGGCAGCCAGGCTGACCTTGCAGTACAGCTACTTATGGGATGAAACTGAATTAAAATACGGATGAGAAGTTCATGGTAGAGAAGGATTGGAGTTCAAGGTAACAAAAATAAACACATGCCATTGGTACCTGGGCAGTTTAGAACAAATACTGTGAGTAAATCCATCCCAAAGGAACTAACAATTACCCTCCTGAACACTTAACCTGGTATGCAAAATATATATTCCCAACTCATTAAACAGCATTCTCAATAAACTGCCAATTTTTTGATGATTTTCGTATTAATTTTTTTAGTATATTTCTGATCTGCTTGATATACTTTTGTATTAAAGAGGAAAGGAGAACCGGTGAGCAAAACTGAAAGGCAGAAGACAGATAACGCTTGGTCTCAGGCAAGACACCACTTACACAATCCAAAGCCCATTGAAGATGTCAACAGAAATAGTCCCATTAATTTCAACAAGTGCTGAATTCAGCTTGTTTGAAAATTATTCAGTTCTTTATTTATGGTAGTAAAAGGGAAGAGTACCAGCTCAAGCCAGAGGGAAATGATACATCATCTTCCTGTCATGAAGGTGGTGAAAAAACAGCAGCTTGCTTCATCACACTTGTCAGGCTGCTACAGAGTGCTGGAAAGCACACAGCAATACACAAAGATCACCCTTCAACACCTGTTACAACACCAGATTATCTAAAGAACTTCATGATTTACTTAAGTGTGAAACAGACTCTTGGGGCCACTTTTAAGGAAAATCCCAAGGCAACTGAAAAACTGTGTTTGTTTCTGTCTGTGATAGCCTTTGCCACTACCACAATATTCTTCCTCCAAAGGAATGAGACGTCTCAGCTAATAATGCACTTCTGAAAGATGATACTCCAATGAGAAGGCTCAGCCACAGAGAAGTATAAATGGAGTGTAGAAATTCTACAGGGGAAATACATGCTTACCAAAGAAAAAAAGCAAAATCATTTACTAAGTGACAACCAAAGTTGGTGAAAGCCATTTCCACAATATTTCATAGTTGCTATTACTGATAACACATATGTAACTGATATACATCTTAATCACTAATGTGTTTCTTTAAAAAAATGCACGTTGTGTACCATCACCACACAGGTTATTTACATTGTTGGATTGTGCCCCTATTTCTTTCACTTAAACAAATGGTTCTTGTGCTTTGATACCTCCTATTCATTGCTACTGACTTCTGTTTTGCAACCTTAAAGCTGATAACAAGTGATTCATTATCTCTGCCAGCAGAAGAGCTCTAGTCACTATGACTTTCTGACTCCTGTGTGAGGGTCTGAGCCAGGATGGCTTTGTCACATTGCCAGAGTTCCCATATAAGGCTAATCTAATATGAAGGACCTCAGATTTTCTATGTGCTACTTGCTTCCTATTCTTTTCCTGCGATTCCATGCATTTAAATAAATCATCCATATTTAGCGACAGAAGTGCACTAATGATCCTGTTCCTTGCCAATATGTAAGCTGAGCCATGCCAATTCATGCCAGTTGAGATACTGCCTCACACTTTAGAAGTTCCCAAACATATTATGCAAAGCTTGCTCATCTTTTATCTATGGAGATCATGTTCAACCCTAACAGTCTCCATGGCTAAATATGAGTTGTTAAGACTGTACAACTACAATATGTACTCATATATGTACTTATATATGTACTTACATGTTTTAATGTGAGTTTACAGAATGTCAGCATAGAATCACAGAATGATTTAGGTTGGAAGGGACCTCAAAGGTCATCAAGTTCCAAATCCCCCACCATGGACAAGGAAAACTAGACCACGTTGCCTAAAACCTCATCCAGCATGGCCTTGAACATTTCCAGGGATGTGGCATACACAGCTTCTCTGAGCCACCTGTTTCAGTGACTCACCACCCTCACAGTAAAGAACTTCCTTATAATATCTAATCTAAACCTGCCCTCTTTCAATTTAAGGCCAATCCCCCTAGTCCTATTAACTTCCAAACTTGCTCTTTGATGACTAAAAACTTTGAACAATGAAACAAAAATTAATTGCAGACTACAGTTCCTTATTTCTGTTTTGTAAAGCAAACCAAAACATGATTGGTATCACAGAAATTTACAACATTTCAAATAACGATACCAGGATTTTGGAGGAAAAAATAGATGGCCATAGAGCCCTCTGAAGTTAAGTACTAAATTAAATTGTGTACTACATTGATCTTAATTTTGTTTCTAAAAAAAGAAAGATGAGAAACCATTAGGAATATTAGCAATCTCTTTTTATTTCCTGATGCTGAAAAGATGCTATTTTTAGAGAGTTTCTGAATGAACGAAATAACAAAGTTATGAAGTGAAGGGGGTTTTATTATGGTTTGATTTTACTTCTTAGCTAAAGGAAATGAGTGTGTTTAAATGCACTGCAATGGTCCTGGAGTATAACTAAAAGTCAGAAATACCCAGGTAAAATTAATTCATAATTTTAATTATAATTATTCAAAATTTATTAAAAAAACCCTACAAAACTGTTCATAGTCTTCTCCACTTCAGTTTACAGGACATAAGGACAGTTTTTCTTCTAAAGATGGAATATGTAACATTACAGTCAATTTACACTTTGTTTTACATATATTTGTGTAGACTGATACATATTTATACTTTCTGTAAGTATGTAGGATGTTTTTTAGAATAAACTGTAATCTTAGTATTATACTACTGTAATGAAAAAGGCAACAGAAAGTCAATATGAAAATAATAAATAGATCAAATTGAGTTTTAATTTTAATTATGTATTTTAAGCATCCACTTTGGCACATTTCATAAATATTCAAGAGACTTGCCAGATTATAAGACATGACTTCTGAATAATAAAGTATTAAAAACACATTAATGAATAAACAGTTCACTATACTGCAGCTTCATCCACTGTTATTATATTGAAACCATAATTTAAAAAAAAAGTGGCAATATTTCAGCACAATAAATAAGTTTACTTAAGGCCTTGCTTGATCTCACAGTTAAAAAATTAAATAACAAGATACATTCTGTGGCTAACTTGATTTATCCAAGTGTACTATTTCTGAAACAGAGACCGCTGATAAGCAAACATCTCTTTCAGCAGTCTCAGTTTCCAGCAAAATTCTTTGTTTCTGTTAGGCAAGTCTGTTGCAAGCATTGGCTTCAATGAGAAACTAAAGTCTCTCATTACTCTCCTTATAGAGATTCACATTTTCTAGGTAATAAAAACTAAAAATTACATTGTCATTGGAATTGTAAATGTCTTTCTACTGTGAGAAAAAACAGAAGAAGCCCATGCAGTCTTGTCATACATTGATAATTCCCCCAAAACCCAATTAGAACCAAATTAAGCTAGAAAACTTACATCAGCAAGACTGTTCATATATATGCAAACCACTAGTGGTCGTTTCTGCTTACTCTCTTAACTGTCAGGTATCCTCTGTATTTCGTGAATTATGCAAATCTCCAAAAAATTAACGGTTGAACCGCTAATAAGAGACAGGACAGACTTTGCTGGTTTTGTCCTGAAGTTAGGGCACTTGTGCAACTGTTCATCCCTATCATAGCAAGAGCAGATCTTACTAAAAAGTCTAAGTGCAAAACTGGAACCTGCCACCAAATAACCAACATTACCTTCCCCTAAGCTCTCTTCTTCCCCACGTTAAGCAAGCCTCTTCAATAGCCCCACAATGCTTGTGGCAACAAAGCCATACAGCAACTCAGAAGATTACTATTTTGATCATGCCTACATTACTAAGTAGTGTAGTGCAACAGAGGGAGGGGTATCGGAGAAACAATTGGTGCTGAGGATTTAAAATCAATGCTGCATAGATATGGGGGTGGGAGGATGAAGAAAAGTGAGAAGGGTACTTCAGACTAGCTCCAGATTGGCCGGAAGAAAAGAATTCCATGAAGAAGTTGAAAGTCACCAAGCTCATTCCAGAAATGCCTCTTTTGCTTTAGATTCATGCAAAAAGCAAGCACTGTTCAAGCACTCTCAAATGGTTCTGTGATAAAAACTAGTAAGTGGGGACATCTAGGAAATCAACTTCAGCAGGACACTCCTTGGTGAAGTTGAATTACTCATCTGGATCCACCCCTAGCAACAGTTTGCCAAACTCTGAACCACTCAGCAACTCTAGGCCAGATGCCAGTCTGAGAGACAATAAACCTCTCCAGAGGTTTCTTCCGACATCTGGAAGAGCTTCACTGCTGTCCCAAAAGCTGAGTAAACACATGAACTCTGCCTTAAGCCCAACCTAATGAGTCCACTAGAGAAATGCAGCAGTTCAGGATGGAGCTATACTAAAAGCTACAATGCTTATGGAGTGAATTTTCTCTCTGACTGACTGAATTTGGGTACACAACTGTCTGTATTCATTCATGTTGAGGTACCCTAACAGATGCATGTAGGGAAAGATCCAAAAATCAAAAGATAGTATACATATACATAAACTGACAGACTCCCTTCATGGTAACACAGAGACCTCTATGATATAGCTCTTTTGTTTGAAATTATCATTTCATAGCACTACTCAAACGGATACCATACCACCCCGGAGATGAATAAAAAAGGAAGAGCTATGGATAAGGTTTTAAAATAAAATATGAAATATGAAAATTCTACATGCTAACAGCATTTCCCAGGCAATCAGTTAACTATTTTTCAATCTGCTTCAAAGTTTTTAAGCATTGGATACTCTCAATTTCCACAAAATAAAAGAGAGATGTCTCTCAGTCTTCTTCTACTAATTTTAACTAGCTTACTCATAATTTCACGCACTGAGGATTCCCAAAAAGAGGGTACGGTGCACAGATTTGGTAACAGTAGGAGATCAAAAACTATAAAGTCTTTCTTGGCATCTTGAGATCTAAAAAGTCTTTCTAAAAAACTGTTTGAGAACAGATTTGTCCACATGAGATTTCTTTAGACTGGAACATTTTGTCAGACACATGGATCTTACTTAGTACATGAGACAACAATATTGGCTTCAATGATTGCGCAGATTTACTTATGTTTATTCTGGATTTGTAGCTTCAATGACTGTAATGCCAACAATACAAGTGTAGTTTGTGTGTTGCTTCTGAAAAAAACTCTCAGATTTATTCATCTTTTTTAATGTTATTTGACTAAGGAGCAGATTGAATACACAGAAATAATTATGATGTAACATCAATGAAAATCAATCTCCAGGAAAAAAACACCAGTTACTTTTTAAAATAGGAAAGCAACTTTAAAAAAGCTCTCAGAAACCCATGTTGCAACTTGAATTTTATCCATCGTGTCCTGATCTTCCCAGATGTAAAAAAAAAAAGTTCATCTCTCTGCTCCACTGATTCATTGTGTATAAAAATGACTGAGACATAAGATGGCTTCAATCCTTATTGCAACCAGAAAAGGCCACATAATGGAATCTTTGCTTAGTCATAAATTGAATGGAGGTAATGAAGTTAATGAATGAGTCATCCTGAACTCCTCATATAATCTGAGGAAAAAGAAGTATACCTCCCCTGGTGAGCTGGAGTGCAAACAAGGTAAATCAGTCTTAAGGCACCTAGCTCTGTGAATCAGCTGTGGAATATTCTCAGGGAATCTTTCACGCTCATTTTGGTGTTCAGGCTAAGAGAAAATTTTTCTGCAATCTCCTGACAGACATCTAGATGTTAGCCAAACAAACCCTCTCTATCTCCTTCCACAAGCAGTCAACACCACCAAAATAACACCATAGCCCTTAGAAGAATGCCATTTATAGTGTTTCTTATTCTTTCATTTTTTAACATCCAAGTTACATTAGATTACATAATGACTTGCTTTCACAGGCAAGAGTCAAGAAAATTCTGAAATTTTGGCTGACCTAAACGATGCAACTGTTGACCATGAAAGAAATTTTTAAGTCTAAATATATTTTTAGTATTCTGTCTATCCTTGCCTTAAGTCCATATTTAACTAAAATGAACAATTTGTTGCTGCATAGTATGTCATAGTATCTATCCTCTATGTAGAAGCCACCTGTACCTGGAGATGGAAATTGCATTTATAACAAAAATAATAACTACGCAATGCAAGACAAAGCATCACCAATGACCACTATATAAGATTTTTTTCTCATGTTTCATCAAAAACTCCTCAACTGTTTATCTTCAAAATTAAAAAATTAATTCCATGTAATGGAGGTGGTCTGACAGTGTCAGTGAGTTGACTGCTTACTTCAAGCCAGAGATATCCACTTGGCTTTGTTCTCCTAAGTTTTTTTCCCAGTTTCAGATGCAATAAACGCCCTGTATTATGATGATTTCTTTTGAAGTTAATCAGTATCATGTACTGCAGAATGCTACATGTCAATTTTGTAATGCAGAAAAGATAAAAAAATATGAAGCAAAGACTTCACAAACTTACAGTGCTTACTGCTTGGGGAATACTCAAAAATCACTTCAGAAAGCAGACAATTAAATAAACATGATTACAGTTTGTAAGAATGTAAAGCCTTACTCTATTTTCCAAAAGGATTGTGAAACTAAAAGAATCACATCTGATGTAGTCCCTGCATTAAAAATAAGTTACTTCAAGAGGAAAACTTACAGCTATTATACTCATCAAGATAAAGACAAGAGTTGCCCACAAAGTGAACACAGGAAACCTCATTTAAGAAGTCAACTACTGTTGCAAAGTTTTACATGAAAACTGAGCAGTCTACCCATACTGCATATTCTTGACATGTAAAGTTCATAACACCTGACATTTTTAAATCATTATAAAGGTATAGATTTATACATTCTACAATATGAGTTCTGGAGAGGTTGTAACTTAAGACTGGAAATATTTAGGACATTTATATATATATAAAGGAGCAAACGACTTTATACAATGTTCTGCTGCCAATTGATATTTTGGAGTCTGTTAAATTTCAGCAAGAGTATATTTTAATAATACATGTTTAATATACTAAAGATATACCCTCAATTCTCTTTGTGCAAGTCATTACCTAGTGAGCATTATGCCTCAGATCAAGCCTTCATTCAAATAAATGGGAACTTCAGGAAAGGATCCATTTGCACATCCAATTATGTACTCTGTGTCTGATTTTAAGCATGTGACTTAATGGAACTGACCTGCTCAAGGACAGACACCAGCTAAAATACCATTCTTGACCAGAGACAACAGCCATAAGAGTGAAAGTGTCACCCTTACTGGCAGAACCTGCTCCCCATAGTACAGACAAGTAGTAGCATGCTGCAAGTTATTATTCATCATCAATTTATGAACAATGTATCATGAATTGTTCTCATATTTTTTTATTGATTGCAACAGATGTCACACCACCTAATAGTGTGTTAGTCAAATGCATAAATATATACACTTTCTTTCTCACTGCCTGTAGAACATAAAATCTTTATTCATCAGTATTTACAGGAATATCATGGGTAATGCTACAAACTGTTACTAGCTGCTAAAAGAGAAATCAGGGTCATGAGCAAATGTGTAAATGGTCATTAGCACAAGTAGCAGAGAAACCAAGGCAAACAGAAGAAGCACAAATTATGAATAAGCCACAACAGATCAATAAAGGACCAAAAAAGGACTCTTTGCTGATGGTTAGGAAAGGAGTTTAAGGGGTGAGGAGACTGCTTTAAGAATAAAAAGTGGAAATAGTATTTATCACAACCATACAAAACACAAATAAAAATGCATATTTTGGAGTATCTTTCCTCAGTAAAGTAAACAATTCATGCTCTAGTAAGAACTTTTTGACAAGTCCAGTGCATCTCCATTCCACAGAAACAAACAGCTAGTCTAAGCTATTTATAAATCCTGTTAGGATGACTCAAGAACAGAAGGACTTTGCTTTGAAAAGACTAATGCAATTTGAGTAGGATTTAGACCCCAATGGTTGAACTTATGTAGCCAATATTTCATACTCAAACTTTCTTCTTCTGTACAGGATATGATGTCCTCACACTTCTTACTTTTGAAAATCACCTGTATCTCAAGGGAGTGATCATGAAACTAGGGATAAACCCACAATCATTTATTTAAAGGAATAAACCTCACAGCAACTTGTTCCTTGCATGAATGCTTTTACTTGTGTCTCTAATCTAAAGTCTTTAATGCACACTGTGCCCTACATCTGGGCCCCAGCAGGTTCAGAGGTACAACTGGTATTTGACCTGAATAAATGTTACAGAAGTCTAATCCCAAAAGAACACAAAAATTAACTAAACAAAATCACACAAAAACTAAAAAGATTACTAGAGTAAATAAATTACTAGAGTAATTTAAACCTACACTTAAACAAAACATTGTGAAATTCTCTTTTTTTTTTTCTGTAGTTTTGTTGCTGATTAAAGTGAGGGCAGATTTTTTTCCTATTATGTTCCCCCTCATACATTTTTCCATTTTCAAGGGTTTTTTAAATATATTCCATTTATCTCACATTAAAATATAATATAATATAACTTCTGAGCTGTTATTTCTGAGTTAAGACTTTGCATGCATAGAGTAAATAAGATTCCACTTGGACAGAATTACTGAGTGCCTTAAAATTTGTCAAGCATTCTACAGAAACAGCCAATAAATACTCCTACAATATTACAGAGACAAATGCAAAACAATGATTTTGTCTTTTGCAAAGTTTACAGAAAGTAATAAAAGGAAAGAGTGAGAAAATGATAAATTAATAATAAACCTAACAGAAATATTACATTCTTTTTAAATTATTATATTTCTAATAAAATTAAATCTGAAGTTTCAATGGTAAACTGTATGCAGTGTTGGTGGTATGTAAACAGCTAAACATTGAAAAGCATCTAACACACTGCTACAACTTCAATAGTTCTTAGTTTATATTTATATAGTGCCCTGGTTGCAGAGAGGAGGGTGAAGCTTATACCCAAGTGGGTGTGGCCAGTTTGCTATTTTATACTGAGGGGGTGTGGTTTCGTGGGGAAGAAAAAAGGAATGTACTCCCTGGAAATGCACCACTTTTTCTCCCTCTCTTCATTAGGGACTTGCTGGCATCAGCTCTGCGGACGCCATCCACTGACAATGATGCCCATCTCCTTCCCATTCTTCCGAGGTGTGGCTCTGAGATGTGGTCCTGAAAAACAGTGAACATGGCTCCAGGACGTAGTTCTGAAAGGAAGGCAGCAGTGCCTGTGTGAGAGACATCCGTGCGGAAACAAGCCCCAGTGGAGCGGAGCAGTCAAAAGTGGCGTTATGGCGCAATACAGACAAGCTAGCTTTTGGGGTTTTGTTCATCATTGGTTTTCTGCTGTCTCACGCTCAGGGACAGGAGAGCTGGCTGTGGGGAGCACCTGCCTGTCAGTGTAGAGTCATGACGGCCGATAAAGATACAAGGAGATAAAGATACAAGGAGTCAGTTATGTGCAGAAAAGATGTCTGAATTGTCTTTATTTTCTCATCTGCTTTTTTATAACCCTTGCTAGCAGCAAGCAGTATCCTTATTTTAGGTAAGCAAGCAACAGCGTTTTCATTGGCTAGGTTCTATGGGCGATACATTTGGCAAAGCTCAAGGCCTTATTGCAGTTCCCACATCCTAGGCCTACCAACTTTACAGTCTGCCTTTGTTTTCTCCATTAGGGCTGCGTACTGACTTCCTTATCATCAAGGATGCACCTGAAAGTTTGCCCAGTCAATATCTTCATCTTGGGAGCTAATAGACCTGCTATTAACCCCTTCACCTGCCATCTTGTCTTTGCCTGGGTAAGCCAGTGGAGTTCTGTGCAGGAACAGCTGCCATCTTGTCTTTGTCCCACTGGTCATGTGGAACTAAGTCAAGGTGGCAAACACCTCTTTGTATGTAAAACACCTTCTCTTTTGTATACTTTTATTATTAATATTGCTGATGATACTGTGCACTTCTTATTCCATTGCTGTTTGCTTTCAATAAATTGTTATCTTAAACCCATGGTCTCTGCCTTTGCCCCTCTCTTGACAGAGGGAGGTAGAGGGGAGGGGAGTGGCTTATTTGGAGTTTAATTTCTTGTTGGTGTTAAACCACCACATATAGCTGCCCAAAATATGTGAAATCTTATTGGAATAATTAATCTCTCTAAAATTATTAAACATTAGTGTAAGAGAGATACACAATCTATCATGGTAATAATAATAAATAATTAATTAAATAATCCATAATTAATATATAAATAATAATTAATAATAAAAGTATTGCCACTGACAGTATTATTCACTTCTGTCAATTATTATTTCTCCCTTATTTCATCTGCATCTTATCTCATTCACATTCATTAGTGTTACAACCATACTTCTGTTGTTAAGTGAGCTTTAGCGAGCTTGAATATCCTCATGAGGCTACACACCTGGTTGTGTCCTGATATGGTCAGATTTAGAATTTGTCTGAGATATCGGAACAATTGACAACCAAGACTAATTTCAGTAAAGAGGAGAAGAAATTTTATATATATAAATATATGTATATATATAATGTAAAGTACACAATGGAATAATATAAACATAAGTTTATTAATGTCTTCATACTTTTAATCTGATTTGTATGATCAATATTAGTCATGTTTAATCTTCTCAAATATATTTCTGCTATCCTCTGTGCAGTCAACTGTCATCCTTCAAGCTGAAGAGAATTACCAAGAAAAAACCCAGAGATCAACACCGCTTCTGAAAAATCATTTACTGTTTTTTTCTTGAGTGATTGCAATACAAGAAAGCTTTAACAACTATATAAAGAGAGATGCCTCATTCCTACTATTCTCTAGCTCATTTTTACAGAACTCATTACATTCCCGGGAAGTAAATGAGAGACACAAAGTCGTTCTCAGTTTTGAAGGAGTATCATTAAACATAGTTCTCAGCATGCACAGGTTAATTTCATATTTGCTGCATGCAAATTTTAGGCAAAAATTAATTAAATGAACAGACTTAAATGAACAGATCTAAATGCACCAATTTTGATCAATCGTTCATGGAAAATGTACATCTTTTTCCACACAGAAAAGGCTGATTAAAAGGTTAAACAACAGACTCTCTTCTGCAGTGCTGCAAAACCACAAAACCCAATTTTTTGTTTTCTAAACAGTTAATGAACCTTGTGGTTTAAAAACGCTTCTAAAATCGGACATATGACATTTTTTAAATGTCATATCCTAAAAGCACAGGAGCAGGCAATTCCAAATATTTTGGAAGTCAAGTAGGCAAGGCAGAAGGACATCTTGGCTAAGAAGGGATCTCCTTCTGGAGCTGAGGTAAAAAAGGAAGGTGTATGCCCAGTTGTAGCAGAATCGGATGACAGGGGAGGAACGCGGAGATGCTGCTCAACACCATAGGGGCAAATTCATGTGGCCAAAGCTCAGTTAGAGTTGAAGCTGACCAGGAATGTAGAGGACAATGGAAATGACCTTCTAAAATACATTCATAGCAAAAGGCAGATAAGAAAAAAACTTGTCCTCTTACATAATGGAGATGATTGCCTCATAAGCGGAGACATAGACAAGGCAGAGATGTTTAATCTTTTCTTTGCCTGCAGAGAAAGTTCCAGAACCCTGAGCTTTAGGACCAGGACTCTGAGAATGATAAACTCCCAGATAACCCTGAATTTGTGCAGAATTTCCTGGTCCAGCTGAATCCCTGTGAGTCTATGAGGCCTGATAGGATTCATCCAAGAATACTCAAATAGCTGTCTGATGTCATCACAAGGCCTCTCTCAATGACTTTTGAACAGTCTTGGGAATCTGGAGAGGTCTCAGCTGACTGGAATCTGGTGAACGTTGTCCTAATTTTCAAGAATGGCAAGAGGGATGACCCTGGAAACTACAGGCCTGTCAGTTTTACTTCAGTGCCTGGTAAAATTATGGATAAGATTATCCTAGGATTTATTGAAAAACACACAAAAGACAGTGCAGTCATTGATCCCAGCCAGCACAGGTTCATGAGGGGAAAATTCCTGATCAATAAATTTAATTTCATTTTACGATAAAATTACCCACCTAGTTGATCAAGGGAAGTTAATTGATGCAATCCTTTTGGATTTCAGTAAAACTTTCAATGCTATCTCTCACAGTGTCCTTCTGGAGAAACTGCCCAGCAGACAAGCAGAAAAATATGGCTGGCCACCAGTCACTAGTGGGGTTCTGCAAGGCTCTGTTTTATGCCCAGTTCTCTTCAACATCTTCATAAGCAACTTAGATGCAGGACTAGAAGTTATATTAAGCAAGTTTGCTAACAATACTAAATTGGGAGGAGCTATTGATTCTGTAGAGGGCAGAGATACCATGCAGAGAGACCTAGACAAATCAGAGGGCTGGGCAATTAACAACCCTGTGAAGATTAATGATGGCGAGTGCCAGATTCTGCACCTGGGACAGGGCAATCCTGGATGTACATACAGACTGAGGAAGGAGAGGCTGGAAAGCAGTGCTGCGGAAATGGCCCTGGGAGTTCTGATCAATGACAAGCTTAATATGAGTCAGCGGTGCCCTGGCAGCCAGAAGAGACCTTACATCAATCTGCAGCTGCCTCATGTGGGGGAGTGGAGGGACAGATACTGATTCAAGGGAATGGCCTGAAGTTTTGCCAAGGTATGTTTAGGTTAGATGTTAGGAAAATATGCTTCACCCAGAGGGAAGTTGGGCACTGGAGCAGGCACCCCAGGAAAGTGGTTGTGGCACCAAACCTGTCAGAGCTCAAAAAGCATTTGGATAATGATCTCAATCATGTGGTGTCATTTTTGGAGTTGTCCTGTGCAGAGCCAGGAGTTGGACTTGACGATCCTTGTGGTCCCTTCCAAATCAGGATATTATATTTTATGAAAAATAAAAGCCTAATCTTGAAAATATTTCCATGCAAGAATTATTTATTGAGATAGACTGTTCTGTTGAAATTAACTGGGCACATCTGTAAAGTTATCCCTGTGCATAACTGCTTATTAAATCATATATGCTGCAAGATTAAGCAGGTATCTGCATACTATCTGAAATTTTCCCAGATAATATTATTTCCAGCTGAGGTCACTGAATTTCTAGTTCATTCACTGATGCTTTTAAAAGCTGTCACACTGATGCCTGCAACAGATTCCCAATCATAAAAGGACAAGAGGCTGTCATTCACATGGCAAGATAGCAGCCCTCTATCAGACAGAGCACTATACACACATACATATAACATCCATCATCATCATCATAAGATTGAAAGCACAAGAATCAGCATTAGCAAAAGCAACAATATTAGAGAGACCTATTACTTAAAAAGGATGATTTCAGGCAGGTAGATTAATGAACACTGACAGTGGTTATCGGTAAAGCCAAATGGCACAGCCAGCAGAAAGTACACACACACACCACTTACTTCATAAATGACAGTAGCGTATCTGGAAGGGCCACTGCTTTAGTATAAAGTGGAATGCATTACTATATTCCTGCTCCACTCTTTTGTTAGTTTTGTTAGTCCATTAACCAAACAGGATAAAAACCAACACATGGGGGTCAGCACACCTCCAAAAATCACCCTCCTTTTCACAGGGCATACACCAGCTCTTTTTTTTTACCAGTTTGTTTCTGTGTAAAAATTTACCTTCAAGGTAATAACAGAAGTATCTCAGGCTGAATTTTAATTTAGACATATCAAATGTAGAAATAAAAAATGATACACTGAAAGAGAAATTTGAAATGCATTCCAAATCTCATTGAATGCAGCAGGTTTGAGTAATATGTTCCCTTAGGCTCTTAAAATCCTAACCTGCAGCTTTGGGTCACATTGTGAGCATAGAATAAACTTATATAATTGCTGTAACTTGAAGAGAAGGGGATTTTTTTTTTACTTTCCATATGCAGTGCTGTTAACCTTGAAGATAAGGCAATTCAGTGATTTACAGTTTTGATAAATGTGATGAAAGGTCATGTCTCACTTCTAGTATTTTCTTATTGAAACATAAGAGCATGAAACACACAATGATATAATTTATAATAATGATAAATATTTTTTTCATGTGGAATGATGTTCCAAGGAAATACGCTTCAAAACTTCCCACAGAAAACCATTATCTTCTAAATATGCTGTCTACCTTTGTTCATTGTCATTTTACAGGATACTTAAATTTATACATCTATATACTCTAGGTCTAAGAACCTGCTTTCCTGCAAGAAACCCTGAAGTGAGCTTTCCTAAGAAAAATACTAACTCTTGTATTTTTATTTATATATATATATATAATTTTATATATAATTATAGTAAGAATTTAAATGAAAAACGAACATTAAAAAAAAGAAAATTGGACAGATACTTAGTTGTTTTCAGTATTTTAATTTCCCAGAAGTTTTGGAAAGATTTCTTTCTATTTCAAGGTATAAATAATTTCTAATTCATATTAGCTACAGATAGGGAATTAAATGCTAACTGTGAGTAAAATATAATTTCACAAAATTTCAGTTCTTACTCCACACCATAAAAGAAAAAGAAAAGACCCCTCTGGCCTGGAAATAATATCTATTGATCTTTTGTGTAAAGGAACATATTATGTAAAGTTTAAAGAATATGTTCAGAAATTCATCTTATCAGTGAACGATACCTGAGCAGACTGGGCTATCTCAAAATCATGGTTCCATTCCTAAGGTCTCTCCAAATACTAATTATATTTGCTCAGGATGGAGCTGAGCATGGAGAACCTACCCATTTCTGAATGCTTACTCAAGTGTTCTAGTGGAAAGTAGAGTGGGAACAACAGAAAAAGAAGATAAATTGGTTACCCCTTTTTATACACCTAAGATATAATAGACCCGACACTTCTATGAGTTATACTGGAAAACAGTTTGCCAGTTTCCAACAGCTTTTAGTTTGTCATAGTGTTGTAAATTTGCTTTAAGTGTGAAAGAAAGAGCCATTTTCAAACCAACTGAATTTACCTATGGAAACAGTTTATCTTGCTCTCAGATTCTTATTTGAAACTCAAGTCCACAGTCTCTCATTCTCTGGAACAATGAGGCTAGCATACTGGACAAAGTCCCTGGCACTCTATAGAGTGTTGTATTGACATAGCTATAGAGAACTTGAAATCAGATTAGGAGAATATTCCAGCCTTGCAGTGTTCATGGGAAAGCAGGCCAACCACTGCTGTAAGTACTGTTTTGTTAGAAGAGGTGAATTCTGGCACTTATAAATAGTACCTTATCATGCAGGGGAAACAGGTTTGGGAACCTGCTTGAGTCCACTATTAAGATGCATACTTTCCAACGTGAAGCTGGAAAAACACCCTTGATGCATGCTGTCTGCATGAGTGGTGTTGTGATTCCAAACTCGAGTGAACAGGTTGCTCTACACATTTCTGACCACACTGCTGTTATGGCGGAAGCAAAGTCCAGTCAGATACATATGAAATGTCTGAAATAGTCTTCTTTCTATCTGAAAGAAGAAAAAAGACAGAAACAGTCTAATTATCCTCTGAAGTTTACCAGATTAGACCAGAGGAGTAAGTAGCATATACTCGTAATAAAAATAACTAACTCTGTTAACTGGAAACTTGTTTATGCCATTTGATTAGGAGAAAAGTCACACTAACACAGAGAATATTTAGTATGAATTATACTGTGACTTTTTTTATTTTAACATTTTGAAAAAGAAAGCTATCCTATTTCAGATGCATTACTAGCCTTGTCTATTGTAACTGAATCTTGCACAAGCTGTAAAAATACAAAATCGTGTTGAATACAATTAAACCATAATTATTGTGCTTACAATAATTTAACCCTCAAGCTAGAAGCTGTTTTCTGTTTTTCCATTCAAATTAGCCCAGAGAAGATAATCAGGCATACGTTACAGCTTGAGCATCAAGTCATATGAGAAAAACATCAAAAGAAACTAAAATCTACTAGAGAAGAATCCATAAAAACAACTAATCTTTCTTTAATTAAACTTTCTTGGTTGAAAAACAAGGACACAAACAACAAACTTTAACAAAATCGGGTATTTTTATATAAGCAGATGGATGAGAAAAAGAAGAATTCTAAAACAAAATGTACAAGAGATACAAGAAAAACAGAACAATTTTTACAATGAAACAATTTATGTATTTTTTTTCTAATATCACAGCCAATTCAGAGAGGAAGATCTCTGGAAACTGCAGAATTCACATTTATTTTCTTTTTCTTTTCATTTTACTAAATAGCCTCTCCAGCATTTATATTAAACAAATAATGTTAGAGGTAAGAGTAGTGGAATGGATCATCCTATGAGAACGAGCAAGAGTCATGCTAGTTTATTGTCTCAGACAATAAATCTATCTTTTTAATCCATATTTTCCTTCCAATTATTTCAGAGTTGCTAAGACCTTGATTGAGCTACTGCTCACATCTCTTCGCTAATGTAGTTTTGCAGTTTTTACTTAGGTAACCCACAATTCAAGAGGAAGCTTTCTCCTATGATTTGACACTGTTGAATAAACAGAAGCCTCTGCATGAAAAGGGACTACATAATAAAATCATATTTTCAACCAAACAATTAGAAAACTTATATCTACTTCAAACTTCCTCCTAACTATATAAGAACATAAAAAAGGACTCACTAGTAAACCAAAAATTCTGACAAAGTGCCACCTACCAGATTCACAAGACTTTCTCAGGGCGAGCTCATAAACATTTCTTAGCATTATAGACGTGAAGTCATCACCCTTATCAAAAGCTTCAGCAGCTTCACTCTCCAAAACCAAAAGCTCTGTTATCTTGAGGTGAAAGACAATATGTCCCATGGCATAAAACACAGCACTTTAAAAATGTATCATTGATGCAAGTCCCCAGTATCCAATCCATTCACAACAGCTCACTGGTGTAGCACAACAACAAAAAAATCTGGTCTGAAAGGTTTGACAATGTAATCATTCACACAATATATAAAGGAAATAATGCATCTGAACTTCACTACTTAGCTATTTTTCTGACTTTATTAGCTCTTGAACATGCTGTGTTGTTCACTATAGTTTTGAAACTCAGCCTTTAAAAAACAATCCAACTAGTCGTATAAAGTTTTGATTCCTAAAGCCAAAAACAACACTAAAATTTTATGAAAAATCTGTTGAGTTTTTGCAGCATGGAAATAGATTTTGCCACTGTGTGTTAAAGGCGATAAACCGGCAGGTGTTAAGCGTATGTTTGGAAGTTTTCAGAAAAAAAACATGCTATGATGGAAAAACAACACTATAATCATATTAACTGCACCAATGTCTTAAGTATTTCTTAAGTACGGCAATTCTAAAAGCTAATACTGATTTTTTTTCTAAGGAGCCTAAATATGAGATCCCCAAGTTCCATTAAATATCAGTTTAAGCTCTTTTGAAACAGACACTGAAAAACTACTTGTTTGAAATACTCATTCTCTACTGATCATGTTCAAATCAGAAATAGGAATATGTTCTTCTTCTCATAAGCCCTACTAATAGCCCTCAATTCCATATACCCATGTGAAACCTTCATGAGAAGCAATGAAGTCCCTGAGGCAAAACTGGAGGGAGCAGCTACATGGTATAACTTGCTTTCTGTACCATGATGCAAAAGTGACATAGCACTTTCTGACAAAGGTCAATGGAAGCTGATGCAGTTGCCCCCGATGACAGCACTGAGGAGGTAGCTCAGTATTTTTCAGAGAGCATCAGATGATGGTATATATCTTTAATAATAATGTTTTCTTTTGCTTAAATATCTACACTAAAAGGTAATAATATTTCTATTTTAATTTCGTCTCAAAAAAGTAATTTTTACATACCTGGTGATTTATGCTGAGGAAATAATAATATTTAACTTGCAAGAGTTTTCTCTAACCTTTTATCTTGCTATTACTCGTTAATATTCCTGAAGGCTGGAACAATGAAAACAATCTGCCAGACAACCACAGTACTGCAACAAAAACAGTCCTTCATCACAATAAGAATAACAATTTCAGAGTATTAAAATAAACCTAAAATAAAAAGGTGATAAAGCTTAGAGTTCAATGTAAAGAAAAAGACAGTGACTGCTTTGTATCCATACAAACACCTTCATAAGAAACATAATTTTTGCTTTCAGCTGTTTGTGCCAACAAAGAATTTCTAACCGAAACACAATGACAGAGAAGGAATAGCTGCTTACTCGGGAGCTGTTGAAGTAATTGTCTTGGATTATTCTGCAATTTATCATATGATTCCAGCCTTCAAACTGTCTAGTGTATATGTGTGAGGATACCTACAGACACATACCACTCAGAACAAAGACAAATGAAACCAAGACACTGTGCTTCAAAACTTTGATCCTTATTTCCGCAAGGAGAAACAATTAAACAACAAAACCTTCCAACACAACTTCAGGAATGCTTTTTTATGTTGGAAAGGTTGATATCCAATGCAGGTATTGTTGAAGACATTGCAGATGCATATAATTACTGTTAACTACCTGGGAGCATCTGAAGTGCAACACAGTCAGGGTATTTGGAATTCTCAACACAACTAGGAAAATGCTATGACATAATGTTTTCATTAGGAAAACCACACAGATATATCTAGCATTAACAAGACTATCTCCAGAAATGAAAGCAGACTAGAACAAAACTGGACTATTTTACAACTAATAGAAATCCTCTGCCTTAAAAATATTATTTTAAGGAAATACCCTTGATATTTTGAAAGAATGCACATGGGGGGGCTATACTGAATTCTTCTACCACCTTAAAACCTGCTTAGAGGATGACAGAAAGTTCAATATCTAATATAGTTACAACAACTCTAAGTGTTCAAATATTCTTGAATTAAAGAGAACTTTTACTTCTGCTAATGGAAAAGCTGTATTCCATTCATATATTGCCAAAGTTTGTGGCATCTATAAATTATGAAGATACCAATCAGGACATAATTAATATAAACGTGCCTTAAACCCAAATACAACCCAAATACAACCCAAATACAACAATAAAATTGTGTAGCTAACAATAGTATGCATTTTGAGATACTGTGATTGCATAACCAGCCAAAATTTTATTTAACTATATGAGCAAAAGGGGAGAAGGCAGGTGGATGCAGTTGATGGTAGGAGGCATCTAAGTAACAAAAGTTGTCACACAAAAACCAGACAAGCAAAGGGAGTGAAAATAGGCAGAAATCCTCCTGAACATTCTGGAGGAACGATTGGTAAGCAGAAGCAAACTAAACAAGTGGAAAAGCAGACTCCCCTTCTAGAAAGGAGCAATGGTATAAAAACATCTGTCAAAGAGCTCTTAACCTTGATCATTCAAGTCTCTGAAAGTAAGGAACACAAAGAATTGCAGCCATCATTACTAAACATGGCATTGTATAGTCAAAGTTAATTTAAAATATATATTTTAAAGACTACTTATTTCATAAGTAGCAATCATGTTCAATATTGTGTAAGAATGAGCAGACCATGAGCAGGAAGTATATTATTCACAAGAGAACTTAGTAAAATTCAATTTTAAAGCTTAAAACTGACCAGATTTTTCAGTCTGTAAATGCTCCTACCCCAGAGGTCTCTAATTCCCTGATACAGACATCTATTCAGTTGTAAGACAGCATTCACCTCATTTCTACTCAAATTACTGAATTTATCATACAAGCACCACAAACTTAGGTCAGATTGGCTCAATTTGAAAAATTCCCAAAAATGTAACATTTGTAGAATTATAAATTGTTGAGCTTTTTCATTTCACATGTGCTCCTTCTGACCTTTTACTTTAGTTTAAATAAAATTTGTCCTACATATATTCACACTTTCTATAGCAAAGCAATTGATATCTAAAAAGACAAGTTGCCAAAAAACTTTTCCAGAAGTTTCACCATTTGTCTTACATCTTCAAAAAGCATTGCATCAGAGCACAGTAAAGGTCTTCCTTTACCACAGCTTCTTCTGTATTAACTTTGTTAAGTGCTAGAATATACCAGTAAAAGCAAAGTAGGTAGTCACAGAATTTAAACAGAAAACCAAAGTATTCCTAATAGAAGAGACAGTAGCCTTCTTAAGAAAATCAGTACACAGGGACAAATGGATCACTCACCATTTTTGGTGAATCTCCCTCTTTCTTCAGCTCTCTGTGCATCTCGAGACTCTTTCTAGGGTGTGTGGGTTTTTTGCTTTTAAGACTGACAGATTGTGTTGGCTTTCAAATATGTTCGGGATGGTGGTTCTTTTTGTCGTTTATATTTTGTCTAAATTTACATTTAGCTTTTTTGATCTGGTAGTTCATTATGCTGTTTTCACCATCACTATGCAAAAATGGGGATGAATTCAACCAAGTGAAAGGCAGTCAAAAAAGTGGGCCTATTTTATGTCTCAGACTTCCTTTCTGCACAGAACTACTTTGGTATTGTTGCCTTAAAATGCTTAATGCCTCAGAACTTATATTGTCTGAAGAATTTTGTCATATAATCAAGTTTATAACCTCAACAGAAAAATCCTACCAGACTGAGAAATGTAGTATTTATAACTTCAAGAAATTGTATTAATTCATTAAGATTTTCTAAAAGATTTTTCTTTGATTACCTTGCTACTGATTGCATTTATAAAGTACACCTCTTACCCAGGATTGCAAAACATACACTTCTACTCCTGTAACTATTTAGCAAATGTTGCATCATTTTATTACAGAATTTTATAACAGAATATACAGAGTTGGAAGGGAGCCTCGAGGATCATCGAGTCCAACCTTTAGCCCTGCAAAGGACTCTTAAAGAGTCACACAGTGTGCCTGAGAGTATCATCCAGATGCTTCTTGAACTCTGTCAGGCTTGGTGCTGTGACCACTTTCCTGGGGAGTCTGTTCCAGTGTCCAAACACCCTCTGGGTGAAGAATGTTTTTCTAATATCTAATCTAAACCTCCTCTGAGACAACTTCAGGCCATTCCCTTGGGTCCTGTCACTGGTCACCACAGAGAAGAGATCCATGCCTGCCCCTCCTCTTTCTCTCACAAGGAAGTTGTAGACTGACATGAGGTTTCATGTCAGTCTCCCCTTCTCCAGGCTAAACAGACCAAGGGATTTCAGTCACTCCTCATATGGATTCCCGTCAAGGGCCCTTCAGGGTCTTCACTGCCCTTTGGACTCTCTCTAATATCTTAACATCTTTCTTATATTGCAGTGCCTAAAACTGCACACAGTATTCAAGGTGAGGCTGCACCAGTGCAGAGCAGAGTGGGACAATCCCTTCCCTCTACCAGCTGGTGATGCTTTGCCTGATGCCCCCCAGGACACAGTTGACCCTCCTGGCTGCCAGGGCACTGCTGACTCATATTCAACTTGCCATCCACCAGGACCCCCAGGTTTCTTTCCATGGCATTGCTTTCCATCATCTCATTCCCCAGTCTGTATGTACATACTTCTGCAATATGATAATATCTATTGGAAAACATCATCCCTGGTATATCACAGTTGTAATGAATTTGAAGCCCTCTTCACAAATGCTTTATTTCAGATAGAAACTATTAAGCTTCCACTGACTTCAAAAACATGTCAATGCTAATACACCTCAAACCTACTTCAAACAGTTAAAACGTCATCATGACTTGTACAGTATAAAGTAGTATCATAAATTTCTGTGGCAAGCATTGTGTCAGTTGTTCTAGGTTCAGTGATGCAGGTAAATGAAGCTGTTTCACCAAACTCTCCTTTTCCACTTTGCTTCTTACTCATGCTTCAATACAACTGTGGTTCCCACCATGGTCTTCAATGCAATTACCTCTCAAAGAGAAACCACAGATAGATTCTCTGTTTCCTACAGGTAACACTGGAGAAAATTGATATATACTGAACTCAGATGGGCTATTTTTCTGCTGTATTCAACAGATCTTAGAACTCGGCAGGGAGTATGCCAATTATTTCAAAAGAAACCTGTGTGTTGCATAAACCGTAAATTTAAATGCATGGCAAATATGAATCTACATCCTTTCTCTAGAGGCTGAGGCTCAGGCAGTATCCTCATATGACATTAATATTTCTGTCTTTCAAAGATCTTGCTAGTATCTTCAGGCAAAGAGGAAGAAACAAAGATCTAATAATAACAATTTTCTTTTTTTAATAGGAAAAACCTTTGTGCTGTGGAGAAAAAAAGGAGCCTTATTATACATCATAAAAGAAAAAGAAACTCTCCAATTCATCTTAAAGGCAATAACTCTAAGTAACTGAATGTTGAAATGTGTTTTCTTCATTCACACGTTAATAAGCCTAACTGAATATACTCAAGGTTTTTTCTGCTCCAGGCTCCTAAGCAGCTTTTTTCAGTATATGCATATCCTGTTAGCTGTCTGTTACAGTTATCATATGTTAGATATTTCAAATGTTCACCGCACAAAGAGTTCCTGCAGTTTGTTAATCTTTCCAACCAAGATATTAAGGTTTCTAAACAGGCTTTTAAGGATGTTTTGAATACCTAAAAGGTTTTCTACAGAAAACTGCAAAGCAAAATAGAACAAAAAAAAAAAAGAAACAAGAAAGAAAACAAACAACCCTCCCAAATTTTAAAAGAATAAAGGCAAGCAGAAATGAGTACCTAGCAGTTAAGATATGAAACAACTTCTTCAGTTTCAGAGTTTTTAAACTGTAGTTACTTCAAATAAAATAGTTGGATTGCTGTCTCAACAAAGGTAAGAATATGGTTGTCACTGGAAAAGAGTTTAGTACAACCCATTTTACAGCCCATTTACCAGATGTGACCATTCATCCCCTTAGTATGAAAGACGGAGGCTTTACTCTTTAGCTGTAATTTTCTCTGAAAGCAGCACTCTTGCTCACTACTGTACTAAGCTTTTCCTAAAAAAGAATTTTTTAGCATGAAGGGAATAAAAAATAACAATCTTCTGTTTATTTTCACACACAATACACCTACCAGTCAGTAAGACCTTTATCAAAGTCTCAAAGCAATCAAAGAGCAATGAAAGAAAGTTTTAACTGTGACTCAGTTTTCCCCATTCATCTCATAAGAAGTTTCTACAGGAAAGTGTGTCTTTAATGCAGACGTTAACTGTCCTTTTCAATGTATCCAAAAAGGGAAGATATTGCTTGTTGCAAACATCTGAAGGGTTCACAGGTTGAATCCCCATAAATATATCTATCATCTTTTCTAATTTACAAAAGCACTTGGTTGGACAGAATAAGATAAGGGGAAATGGTCTCAACTTGTGCCAAAGGATGTTCAGGTTGGATATTAGGAAAAATTTCTTCACTGAAGGAGTGGTTAAGCATTGAAACAGGCTCCCCAGGGAAGTGGTGGAGTCACCATCAAAATAAGTTGACGTGGGACTTCACAATATGGTTTAATGAGCATGCTGGTATTTGGTCAAAAGCTGGACTCAAAAATCTTGGACATCTTTTCCATTCTTAATGATTGTATGATTTTAAGTCTTTATAGTTAAAAAAAAATATCTCCTAGGCTAGGCCTCACAGATGCACAATCAATGCATCAAAGACTTATGAGTTCAAAGTTCCTTGCTGGTAGTACCACCATCCCTTCAGACATCACTAAGAGTTTTGAAAAAGCCAAGGAAGTATTTCTTCATCTTACTAGAGCCCAATAGGCTACAATAATATTATTTTGCTCAGGGAGAAATAGTCAACAGGCAAAAGCAGACAGACTATGAAGTTTTCAGATGTTTAGATAGAAGATGGTCTGACAGAGATAGATAGGGATAGGGTAACTGTCAAAATTAATTTAACTCAGAATCTTTCTCAGATAAGGTCAAGGCAGCTCAAACTAACAGAGAACATAATTGATTCAACAGTACCAATAAGCTACACTGTTGTTCAGTCATAAAATAGGCAAGAAATTACATAAAAGATCCCAATGTTACCTGTCAACAACAGCTGCCCAAGTACCTCGTTTGGCTGAGACAGTACCAAAAGTTAGAGTTTTCTTCTCGCTACCTACCCAGAAATGGTTGGAAGGCATTTGAAGATATTACCATAGAGACCATTGAAGTATATAGCCCAAGAATGGCATATCTTGCCCATTATAAACAGAAGCTCAGGTAAATACTTAACATTGTTAAATAACTATTTAATTCCCCTATTTTACTTTGAATGCACACTCATAAAAATAGAGACTATACCTACAGAAATCACTGCTGGATTTTTAGAGACTTTCCAGGGAGAAACAAACTCTGCCAAAGCACAATACTCAAGAAATTAGTCTATTATGTTAGAGTAGGTTGTAAAAGCCCATATGCACACCTACAAAGAAACTCTACCCTGGCTGCTCTCCAGTACATTAGAGGAACCCTCAGCCCATTTCAAGCCCATCTCCAGAAGATGAAAGGCACCTGGATGCAAGGCAGGAAGCCAATACGGGATATCGTGTCCAGGCCTTTATCAGGGCTATCCCAGAAGACCCTCAGACCCATTGTCCAGGTGTGAAACACATCCTGATGAGTAAAGCAGGAAGTCTCCTGCCAGCTGAAGGTGTATTGCTGCCTAGGGCAATGGGACATATTTTGAGATTGCAAAAGACACATTACAGGATGATTGGAGGTGGAACAAAAGTCAGGGAAAGGCATGGACTTATGCAATTTGAGAAGGAACAAGTATATGGAAAATAGAGAGATAATGGATAAAAGGGGCTGGTTGCATGCAAATAAATAATGTGATGATCACTGTACTTACCTAGCCACATCCTGCACTTGAACAGCTCTATCTAGTGACCTTCTTTCTAATTCTCTTCCTGGGTGAGGGATATATTCATGTGCATGTGTGTGCTGGAGGGTCTGAATGCAGTAACTGGAGTCAGATTACAGGTCAGAGGGCTCATACATCTGTGATGTCAGCAACTGCAGAGACTAAAATGAGAAAGTTTAATATAAAAAAGGGGTATTCTGGTGTATAGGGGCCTATACACACATGTGTGTGTACAACACCAGCTACTGAAACAACAGAAGGACTAGATGCCACCAGCTGGACTGAGAACACAGGCCAATTGGCCTAGGTGCCAACTGGAGACCAGAGTGAGTGAGATCAAGTGCCAGCCATGGGGATGGGACAACTGTCCCATCTTGTGGTCAGAGCCCCACAAGCCTATGCTGCCAGCAACTGCAGCAAGTGCAAGTTCTAGTAAGAACCAATATGGAGCAGCTGGGAGGTCTGTGATCCAGCCTGGAGACCAAGGAGGGGCTCATGTTTTTAAGGTCAAGAGCATGAGAGGAGCTGCCTATCAAGAGGCAACAGGGCAGTCCTAGTCAGCTGCCAGTGAGACCTGTTGGTGTATATATGTATATGTATATGTATATGTATATGTATATGTATATGTATATGTATATGTATATGTATATGTATATGGGTTGAAACCACAGGGCAGCTGGCTACTGGAGATGAGATGAGCCCCAGTCAGCTTTAGCAGGGTGTGACCATTTTGTGAGTTATTTTGAACCAGCAAACGAAGTGGAGCTGCAGCTCCAAGGGCTTGTATATCCAGGTACCAGACAATGCAGAGACAATGTCTGAGATCAGCTGCTGGTAAGATGAGAGTTGTACACGTATTCTCTGTACTAGATTTTCACCCTGATCATCCAGAGACAGAAGCAGGATGAAACCATTGCATGCATTGATGTGAATGGTGTGTGCATGTCCAATCAATGGAGCTAGCTGTAGCCCTGTATGCATGCATATTTGTGGTCTATACCTGTATTCTGTCTGCATGGGCCTGCTGTGAATAGAGTTTCAGCCTCACTGCTGGCTGGACCTGGGACATGAAACTGCAGCAGTTTTGCCTCTCTTGGTCTGCAAGATCCAGGGCAATATATTTTCCCCCAGCATCTTCAAAACTACATAAGTGCAGTTGGGTAACTAACAGTCACAGGCTGTTAAGTAGATTTGGAATAATTCTCTCCCAAGATTCAGGCAGAATCAGATGAAGAAAGCTACATTATATGGAGAACACAGGGGAAATAAAAGGCAAGGTAGTTGTGAAAAGTATATGTAACACTTTCTCCAGTATTGTCTCTTCTTTTTTTCCTGTTACTCATTTTTAAAAATGTTAAGCTGTATTTCAGCACTGTCTAGGAGAACCACAGAAAAAGATAGGTTATTTCAGATTGTCCATTAAGATATTACTGGCCCATCTGATTGGTATTCTGAAATGGTTTCTGACTTTATTTGAACACAGCAAATAAAATGGTTTTCATAAGTCAGCCTTTCACTCACTGAAAAAAACCCACAACCAACCCCAAACAAACAATTACATCTAGATTTCTGGAATGTGGACATTTACTTTTTTGTGTGAAAAAAAACAAAACATCAACAGAAAAACTGGACAGTGAGTAATCGTCTTCATCGGAATAAATCCTGTTATTAAAGAAGGAATCAGAGATGCTGACGATATGTTTGTTCCAGAAGCACTTGCTCAGCCATTGTGAATCATTCAATAAGGTATTAAAAACTAGTCTGCAGAGAAAGCTGATTCACATATATATATATATATATATTCCAAATCTTTATTTAAAAATTCCTTGAAACATTAGTCACAGTGAGCATTATTAGGGCAAGAAAGTAGTGCAAAATAAGGGATTTCATAGGAAAAAAAAAATCTGCCTTGTGGAACAAAGACTATACCAGTAGCACGGATCACCTAATGTAATGTATCCTACTGAATTTATCAGTAAATTCATAGCATGACAGAATCATTGAGGTTGGACGGTACCTCTGGATGTTGCCTAATCTTGCCCTCCAGCTCAAGACAGGGGTAGTTAGAACAGATTGCTTAGGAATGTGTTCAAATGGCTTCAAATATTTCAAAGGATAGAGACTCCACAAAGTCTCGGGGCAACCTGGTCCAGTGATTGAACAACTTGATAGTAAATTTTTTTCTTATGCTTAAAAGAAATTTCCCATGTTTCAGTTTGTGCTCATTGCCCCTTGTCCTTCAACTGTGCACCACTGAGAAGAGGCCATATCTCTATTAGTCTCCTTCACCATGTACTTAAGCAAACAGATAAGATCCCTTCAAGCCTTCTCTTCTGTAGGCTACACAGTCTCAGCTCTCAGCCTCTTCAAAAGACAGGTATTTAAGTCCTATGATTTTGTGGACCTCTACTATACTCACTCTAATAAGTTCATGTTGCCCTTATACTAGAAGACCTGGATGTGTCTTGCCAGTGCTGAGGGGAAGGATTATCTCCCTTGACCTGTTAGCACTGCTCCTCTTAAGGCAGCACAGTAAATCACTGGTCTGCTTTGATGCAAGGGCATATTGCTGCCTTATAGTCACCTTGACCCTTATAGTCAAAGGACCCTCAGGTTCTATTTCACAAATAGTGTGGGCTGGGTCCCCAGTCCACACTGGTGTCTGGTGTTAGTCTTTCCCATATCTCTGCAAACCTTCATGAGGTTCCCATTAACCCATTTCTACAGCCTTCTGAGCTCCATCTGGATGGCAGCACAAACATTTGGTCTATTAACCACTCTTCCAACATTCGAATCTTGTGCAAGCTTGCTGAGGGTGTGCTCTATGTTATTATTATATCTTTAATGAAGAAATTAAATAGTAATGGCCTCGCTGTTATCCCTGGGGAACACTACTAGTGCATGACTGGCCTATAACTGGACTTCACAACACTGATCACAGCCTTCAGTCAGTTTTCGTTTTACCTCACTATCTATTTATCTAATCTGTACTTCATCAGTTTGTCAATGAGGATGTCATGAGAGACACTTTACTAGGGTCAAGATAAATGACATTCACTGTTCTCTTCTTGTCCATCAAGAAAGTAATTCGGTTGTATAAAGTCATTAGGTTGTTCAGACATGATTTCTCCTTTGTAAATCCAAGATGACAACTCCCACTCACCCTCTTGATATGTTTGGAGTACCCTGGCCTTTTCCATGTCCTTTTGTTTTCAACTCCCCTGTCTCATTTAACAGGATGCCCACATTTTTCCTAGTCTTTTTTTTTGCCACATGTAAAATCTCTTCTTGTTGTTGTTCATGCCCCTTGACATATTTACCTCCAGATGGGCTTCGGCTTTCCTAAATTCATCTCTGCACATTCAGAGAATATCTGTACTATTCATCCTTTCATCTGATGTTTGAATCTTGTCAGAAGTATCCATGTAGGCCTCCTGACACTATTTCTTGACTATAAATTATTACCTCCTAACATACTAAATGCAAACTGGAGAAGAGAAAAAGAAAATATAAAATGAAACCCATGTTATAGTTACTGCTAATCAATGCAGTCACAGCAAACTTGTATATCAGCTCTAGTGCATGGAGATGAATTACATGTAAAAAGGAACCTTCCTCTTGTTTTTATTCTCTTTGTAAAACAGAGTCTGCATCTGATTAATTACTGGTTTTGGCCCGAATTCTTGGCTAGTATTTATTCACACAGCTCCACTGAAGACAGAGCAACTACTCTCATTTGTACCTGCTGAAAATAGAGCTCATTAGAATCTTTTTTACTGTTACTCATTAAGTTAGAATATTAATGATTTCTTTCCTGTTAAGGCATTAAGCATCTGTAGATATTCTAAATTCTTATCTAGTATACTCAAAAGTCTAGGTATTGTATTTGTTTAGTAGTTTTATCACAGAAAAGTCATTTTCTGAAAGATTCTCTCTCATTTCAATGGAAACAGGTGAAGAACTAGTGAAACCACGACAATTACTGCCCCCCTCGCTCCCTCCCCCCACTTTACCCATTAAATGGGTAACGGAAAGTAGAAAAATTTATGTGTCACAGTAAATGCTTGATGGACTAAATCATATTTCTTCACTGAAATACTGAGCAGAGAAAGGCAATCTAACAAACAATCATCACTTGATATTTCTTAGCATTAAAAAAATAGAGTTTTAATCCATAGCAATGAGGAAAAACACATCGCTTACAAAAGGTGTAAGAGAATATCATTGCATCAACACAGAGAAGACAAAGGCAAAAGAACTAACTATCTATATCTCATGGAGCTTTAAATATTTTTAGTGTCTGGTTGAAGAACATTTCTCACAGCTATTCATCACAGTAATAAAATATGAGTTTTTTTAAAAATACCATTTGTTTAGATAATATTACTGTCTACATGTTTCTCAAGTGAAAATGCCTCTAGTTTTACATGGACGTTCATTACAAATCTCAAAGTTCTAACTTCTATTTTTTTTGGCCAGACAATGTACAGTCAACTGAAAAATACTTTTACTGAGGTTCAACAGCGCAAAACAAGATAGAAACTCCCAATAAAACTTAACGACAAATAGTTAAACCCATTTGAAAATTCTGATTGACAGACAAGGGAAAAAATTACTGCCTTTCAAGGATTAACAAGATTAACATAAAGACCAAATGATAGACAGATTCCATCTAGACCAAATCTGGAAAAACCTTCCAAATACCAAGAATATGGTAATTGTAGAGCTCAAGAAGCTTTAATGAAATAGCTGATATTACTAACTTAGAAAAACACTGAAAGTCACTTCTGAAATAAATATTTCTAGTCTTCAAGATTACTATTTAGTGCAAAACTAAAATTGCAAGAATGGGAGTCAACTACACTGTTTCAATGCATTGATTAAAAGAAACTACTAACCCAACTTTAAAATACTAGTTAGAAAAATAGGAACTTTTTCATGTTTACCCTATTTAATGGGAACACATAGGGCTAAAGAGGATTGGAAAGGGGCAATCATAATGCTTACATTTTAAACAGTAAAGGAAGAAATATAGAGTTACAGAAGAGGTATCCTGCTTTTAAATTTAGGAAAGCTTACATGGGAAACATCAGATTAGCAATAAATGTTTGAAAATAAGAAGCAACCAAAACTAAATTTGGATGCATTAAAGTCAAATTGTATTCAAGTTTTTGTGTGAGAGGGTACAAGATCTGTTTAAAAATAATGACTGGGAGACTGCATTGTGATTTTATGTAAGGATCTTGACACCATTTTACAAGGCATTCTCAGATACAAATTAAGAAAAAACAGTGTAGATGGCATAATTCCATTTTATGGCCTGTAGCTCCCTTCTGTAATGTAATTCTTCAAAGGGCCTATATTCAGTCTGGTTATGTGTAGTGTTTCAGATAATAATTTAGTTGCTGATATAAACACTGTACACGTTAAATTTGCAGTTGATGAAAAAGGTTGTGATGGTTTGCAAGCAAGTTGAAGATCAGAATCAGAATTCATAATGTCTTAAGAACATTTTTTTTTCCACTGAAAAATGGTCTTAGAGGAAACTGAAGAGTATGCGTCAATAAAGACAAGGCAAGGTTTAACACATAAATAGGAATAATATTCCAGCCAAATACAAGATGGGAATAACAGTTGTTCAGAAAAGGTCTTTGTGTTTATAGTGGATCATAAAACTAAATGTTACTCAAGTATATCATGATGCTGCAGGAAAGACAAACTTCATACTAGCATGTATAGGCAGAAATCCTACTCATGAGGCATGCAATTACTGTCTTCACTTTCCTCAGTGCTGATAAGGCACCAGATGGAACTCACTGTTCAGCTTTGTACACTGATTGTCAGGAACGATGTGGACTGACCAGGGAGAGTTCAGTGGAGGTCAATATGAAATTTGGAAAGAGGAATGAATGAGGTTTGTTTAGCCAAAAGAAGGAAAGATCAGGGTGGCTATTACTACATCTTCCAGACACAAAAATACTGTTGCATTGAAGAAAGAGGGAACAATCTTTCCTTCATTTTGTTAATGAATAGAAAATAATGAACAGAAACTATAGAAAAGAAGAATCCAGTTAGACATTAAAGCAAAATTCAAAGACAAATGTACCTGGGATTATCTTCATATTTGAAAAATGAATCGTACATAGGATTGATGCATATTCTCTTCAGATTCCTTCTAACCCTATTTTGGCACATTCTGTGATGGTTGTGAAACACGGTCAGCTGAGAGGAATGCTGGAATATCAAGCAGGAAGAATGAGCTGGTTATGATAACTGTAAGAAAGAAATGGAATTTAAAAGCATTCACAGACTCTTGAATTTGGGGACTAATAGGAAAACCCTCAGTGACAACCTAGAAATTCACTATCTGGAAATGAGATGATTAAAAAGACCGCTGTATGTTTGGTAACCTTAAAGAGTCTTTCATCATAATTTTTTGTTTTGAAAAAAATTGCTGTCTTTTAATATATACTTAAAGGTTTCTTTTCCAGTACTATAAAAGCCATTTTGGAAGGCCCTTGTGATAAATTCCTCTTCTAGAGAACTGTATGTGGTATCTCTTGATTACCCTTAATATAAGAATTATTTAGTTTTCACTTTGATACAAGCATAGAGTGACTACAAATATAAACAGAAAAATGGAAAGCTATTGTTACCACTTGGTCTGAAAGTAGTTCTTCTGTACAGTATTTACCAGACTAAGAGCTGAGACCAAAAATAATTGGGTTAAGGATAGTAGAAAAGTTTGGATTGAAAGGGAGGCCTCAAAGATCATCCAGTTCCAGCCCCATTGCCATGAACAGGTACACCTTCCACCATATCAGGTTGCTCTAAGTAAACAAGGAAAGAATTAAATTATTTATATAGTACTCGGGAACAGACAGAGATTAGATCATCAGCAAACTTATGTCAGAAGTTTTATAAAGAAGTTTTTATCAGATGGATTTACAGAAACAGTCAAAAAACTTTACTGCTAATAGGAGAGGCAAAAATCCCCACAATACAACTTGATGTACTTCTGACAGACAATGGTTCAAAATAATAATTTTATTACAATCATAAGATATTTTTCAGCCATACATAGGTATGCATAATTCATACTTTCTGTCTACTCCAGGACATACATGCATAGAAATGTAAAGGAATAGATCTTCTTCTTCACAATAAAGGAATTTTAAAATTATTTTTTTATATCTATATAGACACGCTTTCCTGGTTTAAGTTACCAGGACTATTGACAGGTCTCATTTGATTCCTAAAAGGATTGACGACAGCCTTTTTAATCAAGCAATGATGTTAGCCAAGCAGTTGTCTCCTTTTCCAATTCACCTCTCTTTGCTTGTTGATTCTGCGCTATGGGATGATAGATAAGGTTAAAATTTAGAGGAGACTAAGAAATCTGCAACTCCCATGGAATGCAGTTGACATGCTCCCAATACAATAATCTTCTGCTCAGAGGCATGTAACGGAGCATGGAACCAAGTGAAAACTATGTGGCCTCCCTCCATGCAAATCCCAGCAGAAAGGGAAAACATTGTGGTACTATTGAAGTTTATGAGACCATACAGTACCTGTCAGACACGGGAGAATCAAAGTGTTCTGCTGCTAAGTCAACAACAATGTTGAACTACCTCCTCAGGAACCAAGCCATAACCACTACCCCCAATAAGTATGGTGAGAGAACTTTACACCAGTCAGAAATAGAAACTATTAATGACTAAAGTCACTCAAGCTCCACCTAAACATAAAGAAATAGTACAAAAATAAGTTAGGGATAGGGGGAAAATCAGAGAAGACTCCACCAAAACTGCTCAGGTCAGTTGACAGGCTGAGCTTATCTTCTCCCCCCACAGGGAGACCTTGGGTAAGAATTATACTCTGTGCGTGTTAAATGCTGCTTTTAGGACTAGAGCTTGTGTTTGGGTTTGTCCTATAGTATATTAGTAGATGCCTTCGTATTAGAGCTTGTGCTTGCTTAATATATCGGTAGATTTCTTTAAAACATATTTTTGAAGCCAGACCCTATCACTGACAACTTTCAAACCTTATTAATCTGTCACAATTTGTATTAATAAAGAGTGTTATTCTGTGAACTGTTAGAGTGAGTCCTCTCAGTTGCTGGTAGTGGAAAACACCTTGGCAAGGACCCACTGAGGGGTCTTCACTCTGTTGAGCCCCACCCCGACAAGGGCAGCTGAAGCACTCTCTGATCTTGTGAATCTGTTGGTGAAGGGTCTCCTTACAAGTTGCTGACAGACTGTCAGACACCAGGGTCTCAAGTTTCCTGAGGCACTGATGGACAAAAGTCTAAACTCCCCCCCTTCACATATGCTAACACTGTTTAGCTTCTCATTCATTCAGTATTTGAAAATTACATCAGTTTCCTCCCTAATTCATCTTTCATTCACGAGTACAATTCAAATTAATTTTTGATGCAACTGTCTTAAAATAAATGCTAGCTTTCTGCTAAAAACCTCAGTGAAAATGGTACAGAAGCAATGTAGATTATGTAGAGAATAGTTGAATTATTGACCTTCAGTGTGACAGCAATGGATTACAAATACCTGTTTCTTCTCTATGTTTCACAAATGATAAGGATTACAAGACATCTATTTTTTTCTTTTATACAATCAGCAGATTCCCATCATAGACTGATGTCTAACTTAACCAACAGAAAGGAAACTTGTGATCTTTTTCTTTTTTATTATTACTCATTTGCTTCACTATAGTTTCAGAGGCAAGTTACAACTGTTCTTCTAAATCAATTCAAACCATCTTTTAGTCAAAATAGGATGATTAGATTTTTTTTTTAAATAAGAATTTCACATGACCAGTCTTCATTATTTCTGCGTATTTCTTCTAGTGCTTTGAAAAACATCTGGGAGTAGAGCTCTACATTATAAATGGACTTAATCTGAACCAATATGAAAACAGTATTTTAAAATTTCATACTGTATCTCATAAGTCACTCAGAGAAAACATTTTTGCACTTTCACACCCTCATTATGAATAATGTAAAGAGCCAATTAATAGAAAATGTTCTGAATTATGAAATAGGACCAAATTAAAAATGCAAAATTAGAGAAAAACAATGACTGCTTGTTTTAAATTCCCCTTCCAGACAGGTAACCATTTTTTAACTACATTTGTGATCCACATTTGATCTATATCTTTATCTATCCCTATGGCTAATGAGGAACAAATTCCTTATTACTCATGAATGACACTAACTACCACTCTTGCACGAAAGAAGAATATTACAATTTACATTTAAATGAGATTTGAAATGTTAATGAACAGAGCCAGTATTCTAATTATCTACACAAATACATTAAATTAAGGTGAACTTTACTGGATTAATTACTTCAGAATCATACTGTAAGTTTGCCCAGCGGCATTAATGAAGAATAGTTCAGTATTTGCAGGATAATTCCCAAAATCTGGGGGTCAGGAATGGACCTAAAACAGTGTCACTATCTATTTAATACCATTTGATAGGAGGGAGATGATTAATCATTATCTTACGCATACAAAAATAGCTTAAGAAAACACTTCAAGAACATTTGATATTGTCTTTATGTAGAACCTTAGATTTAAGGTGTATTTTTTCCATGTCCATCTGGGTCAGTCACATGGACACGGAATTTTGGCCTTTATCTGAATTTGCAATGCTTAATTTCCCTTTGCCTGGGTTTTGTTGTTGTTGTTGTTGCTTTTTGGGAGTTTTTGTGTTTTTTGGTGGCGGTGCTGTTGATGTCAGGATTTTTTGGTTTGGCTTGGTTTGGTATTTTTTTTACATAACTGTCATTTAAACATTCAAGAACAGGATAGTAAAGAAATTCACAGGAATAATTGGTGAATACAATGTAAAGATGCAATTTTTTTCCATTTAAAAGGCCAAATGAACACTTTTTTTCTTTTCTGACCAGTCATACTGAATTTACTGCAGTCCTATCCTTATGTCAGAAGAAACTAAGAAATATTATCAAGTTTTTCTGACTGAAGAAAAAATTTTCTTTATTTACATTAGCAAACCCAGGAAAGAAAGCTGGTATTTTATTCAGAAATATCATTCAGCTCAAAACAATTGTTCCTGGAGTTTTTCAATTTTTAGTCATTTATTTCAGCTGTTCTACATAGGCAAATTACAGATATCATTAAAAGTTTGAGAAATTAACAACAAAAAAGTAACCTTCAGCCAAGGCTACAAAGACAACAGTTTGTGACATTAGAAAAACTTTTAATAACTTCTTTTAAATAACCAGTGCTTTATTTCCTCATTTTATGTGAAAAAATAGTTAGTTCTCCAGAGGGATTTAATTGAAATAATTCAGTAAAAAATATAGCAGGACTGTAGTAAAATGACATCTCAAATTTTGCATGATAGCTCAAAAGACACTTAAGAATACCTTAATTTTCAATAGTGTAAGCACACGGAGTTGGTGACAAAGAGTAAAGGCCAAAGAGATTTAATATTTGTATTACACAGCATTAATGAAAGAACTCGTTATTATATTATTAATCTATAATATTTGATATGTTGTAAATTATAAAAGTATGCATACATACTTTTGTAAAGCCCATAGTGTTCTATTCTTTTCCATACTGTTCTAATTCACATAATAAAGGATCCATAGCCAAATTAAATAGCAATGGAGACATAGGGTCCCCTTGTTTAACTCCCACTTTTATTTGAGTTGGATCTGATTGTTCATTTTTCGTGCCAATTTGGGTGTAGATATTTTTGTACATATTTGCAATCAAATTAATTATATGAGTATCTACACCCTTTTGTTTCAAGCCTGCAATAATGTGTTGATGGTTTACTGTGTCAAAAGCCTTTGTGATGTCAACAAACACCACTCCCAGCTCTTTGTGTTCTCTTTTTGCATTCTTTATAAGAAGTTGTAATAATTTTAAATTTTCAGAGCAGCCTGGCAATTTTATAAATCCCCTTTGTCTAGGGTTTATGGGGCACGCCTTTGCCAGCCTAGCCCTCAATATCCTTGAAAATAACCTTAAAATTACAGACCTGATAGTAATGGGTCTCCAATTATTGATGTCATTGAGACAGCCTGGCTTAGTTGATTTAGGTAACAATATAGTTTGGCATCCCCGTATGGATGCTGAATGGCATGAATGGATGAATCACTTTCTTTGATCACTAGTTTTGATACTAAAGTGATTTTCACAACTTTGACACTTCTTTCTGGTGATACACATATGTGTTTTCATACTATTCTTCCACTAATTTAACAGTCTGCTCAGAAATTCCAGTTCCATTGTTGTTGCGCTTCTTGCTCATTTGCAGCATGCTCTTTGTTTCAAATTCAGCAGCAATTTCTGATGCCTAGAAACATTTTTCACACTGGTTAAGGTCTTACAGAACATTGATATGAGTCATTGATACTAAATTATGCATAGATTTAAACTCCCATCTGAGTCTATTTTTTTAATCATTATTACTATTACTATCTTCTGTTTCTCTAAGAAAGAAGTTAAATAAAGAAATAAGATTAGAACAAAAGAAGCTCTCAAGATTCATTTTTAAGAAGGTTAAAAGTTCAACGTCTCCAGGTAGACTAGGTCAATACCACTTGCAGCATCCAGTAAATGAGCTTTGTGAGAGGGTAGCACAACTGCTGATGATTAAAAATTAGAAAAATACTTACAGATTAACCATTAATTACTTACAGCATTTGGCTCAAATGTTTTCAGATGAGAGTTTTCTGCCCATGCTAAAATAAAAGGCAATACTGGCAAAAGAATTTCAAACATTTCAGTAAAATCAAGATTTCTGGGGGAAATCCTTAACTGACTTTCTATTCCAAAAAGAAATTTCTCATTGCCTTCAGCTCACAAAATTAACATAAAAATGCAAAATCCCTTCCTCTCCTTTATATTTCTGTAAACAACATCTTTTGTGAACACTCTGTGAACTCTGGGTTATAATATGAACCAGGAAACTACATATACTGGAGCAGGTAAAAGGCCAGACCTCTTGCTTCATAAGCAGTCTGGACAGTAATGGTAATCTTTCTTAAATATTGCAAGTCTGAGTGAAAATGTTCTGTAAAAATCCAGAAATCTTGCAAAAACTACTGATTTGCAACTAAAAATTAAAAGGTACATTGATGAGGAATATCTTGAAAAGGATTCCTCAAAACTGAGCTTTTAAAACATCTGAATTCAACAAATTAGCCATTCATATCCATATTAGGCTAATAAACCACCTTGGTATGTCCAAATGAAACAAGATGGAATACTTTTCATTTAGTTTTTTGGTATGTGATTTTAAAGTAAAATGCACAAGAAACAAACTACCCAGAGGCCAACTTCCGTTTTGATGCAAATCTAATGCAAGATACTCTGTGAAAGGAACGCTTACTTGTTACCGAGGTTAGAAGTAGAATAAAACCCATTATTTCTCTTGCTCTGTGGTTTATTACTTTTTTTTTTCCCACCATTAGCCCTCCTTTGTACCTCCACTTCTCTTCATCTCTCTATATTTTGATGTTTTAGTCAGGACCACTTTAGTCTTAGACAGGAAAAAACTAGAACCAAGTTGTACCTGTCTCTCTTCTTTATCTTGTCTCTGAAAATCCCCTTCCAGTGAAATACCATTTTCTGGTTGGACTGTATTCTAGTTTTAGAGTATCTCCATATCTTGTTTTCCATGTATAATTCATAAGCATTTCATTATTATTTTTTTTATTATTGCAAACTTTTCAAACTTGTCTCCTTTTCCTGAATTTCTCTGAATTGTGTAAACAGATGGGACTAAGCACATGACAGATTATTTTTTCTTGAACTTTCAAAGGCTATGAAGTTTATTTGAAAAAACTCAATAAATTTCCTGTGTTCAGGATTTTATTTGGACAGAGTAGGTGCTATTATCTTCAATATGTATATGACCTGTACACATGATCTATGCAAAAAATTAAATTTGACATGCACAGGGGATTTATACTTTATATTTACATCAAATTACAGTGTCCATATAATCACAGCAACCACTGTCAACATGTTTCTTATCAGACTTCACATTTTTAAATGCTGCCTGAGTGTCTAGGTATCACCTTTACACCAGAAACCTCTTTTCAGGAAATTTGGAAAACTAAACCAACTTTTAAAATTCTTTCTTTATGACTGCTCACAAATTTAAGAATTTTTTTTTAAGGAGATATAAATGTAGCACTCTGTGCTCTAGACCTTCCATATAAAACTGAAACTACTCAGCTGAAACAAGCCACTAAAAAATCTTTCCAGACAACAAGGTGAAATGAAACTTTTAAGTTTCTCTCAATGTCAAGAAAAAATTCTGCAAGCTTCAAAATGGCAATGTTTCACATGAATAACCTGTTGACAGAAAGTAAATTCACAGTATAGTCATTGATACTTGTCCTCCTACAGGTTCAAGAATAGTCCCATTTTTATGACTTTCCCATGACTAGTTGCAAAATTGGCTATAGGAGGTTTCATTTCATTTGTATGAAAGCAGGTTTCTGAGTTACCTTCATCCAAATATTACCCAAAAGAATTGTTGGAGTTCAGGTAGAACTGCCATATACAAAAGTACAATCTCCACAAAACATTAGTGTCGGTGTCTGTTACATATGGTAAGTGAATTTTAACTGTTGTTTGCATTTTTCCTGTGATACTCCTGTAACTCAGTGCAGGAAATGCAGAACACAGTTTAATATTTATCTAAAACAACTATGGGCTTTACAAAGTAGGAGTTGCTGAATGATGCATACAGCTCCTAGGTGGACAGAAGCACAAAACAAAATGTTTTGTATACCTATTGCTATTTAAAAAAAAAAAAACACTTCAAATTGAGTGTGATGACTAATAAAACTCAGCATTATCCAACGACTTTCCGACCTTAGTTCTGCTGAAAGTGTGGAAATAATATTTGCTAGTTTTTAACAAGTACCTTCTCTTATCCAAACACTACATACCTGATGATAATCCCAAGACATGGGTTAGAATTGTACCTTTTCCAGTGAAAGAGTTTACTTGCTTTATCTGCCAGTATTTGTACTTCACAGGCCTTGCATAAAATGTAATTGCTTATCACAGAGGGGTAGTAGACTCTAATGATGAAAATCTGATCATTAAATTTGAACTGGGTCTGAATAGTATGGGGTTAACTTTCTTCACAGCAGCCCACATGGTGCCATGCTTTGGACCTGTAACTAAACCAACCTCAATAACACACCAGTGTTTTAGCTATTGCTGAGCACTGTCTGCACCGTGTCAAGGCTTTTTCTGTTTCCCACTCTGCCCTCTCTGTGAGTAGACTGAGGGTGAGCAAGAGCTTGGGAGGGGACATACTCAGGACAACGGACCCAAATTGACCCATGCCATATTCCGTGTCACGTCATGCCATGCTTAGCAGTAAAAGCTCAAGGAAAAAAGGAAGAAGGGAAGGTGGTGGTGGTTATGACATTTGTCTTCCCAAGTTAGCTTTATGAATGCCGAGGCCCTGCCTCCCAAATGGTGGCTGGACATTTGCCAGATGATGGGAAATATTGAGTGAATTCCTACTTTGCTTTGCTTGGTGTGTCCAGATTTTACTTCACCCATTAAACTGTCTTTATCTTGATGGATGAGCCTTCTTGCCATCTTATACATTCTTCCCATCTCAGAGCAGAGGAGGGGAGTGAGCATCTGTGAGGGTTTGGCTGCTGACTGCAGTAAAAGGCAAATAAAATAAACTTGAAAGTGTATTTAAAGAGAATTCATTTCACGAACTTACAAAATTGCATACTATCTTGTCCAGAGATATCTGGATGTATAATCATGTATATTCATCCCAGAAGCCTTTTGCGAGCAGAAACTTGCTCTAACTTACAGGCGCCAGTGGGCTTTACACAAAATGCCTGTGGGCCCCAGAGGAAGCCAGGAGCAGCCTGGAAGCATCAGACTGGTAAGCTACAGAGATATTCCCTCACAGGCTCTGAAAATTAGTACTTATCCAAGTTCCACCCCTGTGCTAGTCACTAGGGACTTTAGAAGGAAATAACTGTAGACCTGATGCAGCCCTTCATTGCTCTGAGCTGCAAAACCTTTTTTTTTCCTGGAAACATTCTTTTGGAAAAAGCCTGAAACAGAGTCAATGTAAACAATTCACAGGGTGTGAGAAAGCAACACTGTAGCTATGTGATAATGGGAGGAGCAAAGTGGCTTAAAGCAGCACGCCCCAGCAAACAGTGGACAGCGAACAAAACTGGGATACAAGAAAAAAATAATCTTCAAAGCACTCACAGATACTCATCTAATCTGAAAATTTTTCACTTGACCATATTTTCCAACTCTGGGATTTGCTTCCTCTGAACATTTAAATAATAGAAACCAAATGAAATGAATGCTCAGATCAGTGAACTTTAAACATCGAAAGAGTTATCCAAACCTACTTGGGAGTTCTATATTCACTCAGAAATTGCAGCGAGTTTCATACTGGCCAGTTAAATCAGTCAGTCAGACTCAGGCAACTGGAATAAAATAGATAAAATCTGTAGCTAAAAAAGCACTTAATGGCTTTCAAATACCAAAGCCAAAATTCAGCAGCTATACACAAAGAACATACAAAGAGATAGATGTGCATCCATGCAAGAAATGTAGAACTCTTGATCATGTACAAAGGCTGCATTTGTTGAATAGCTACATTAAATATCTGCACTATTGATAATTATCCTTTGTCAGAGGTTGATTCAGTATGGTACACTGCCTTTCATACTACAAAACCTAATGACATAAATTTAATTTATCAGATGTTATAGCCACATCTCTAAGGTATTAATTAACTGAGTACCAACAGCTTGTACAGTTATATAATCCTTCAGAAATACACAATTCTTTCTCTCAAAACTTGGAAGCTGTTCAAAAATGGTTAAACAAACAATCACTCAGCTGTCACTTAAATTACATGAGTAATATTCTTCTATTCAAGACAGTACCCAAAACCTGTACTATAAACACAAAAGCACTAAAATAAATTTAAAAGATCTGGAATCTTGTGAGCATCTGGCTATTCCTCGTCTGGCCTGTCGTAGGATGTACCAGAGCTGCTGCTTATTTTATCAAATGTGTCAATAACCAACTTAAATCACATAATTTTGTCTCTTTCACAGAAATTTCAATGTAACTATGTTTTACTGTATTTCATTAACTTTTAATTTTTTCGTTTCACTGCATCAAATGCTTTTCAGTTTTTTTTTGATATTATAAAACATCATCCACAGGAATGTAAATATTTGTTATTGAGCTGTAGATGGTGACAGGAACTTGAATCATAACTGCATGAGTGAGTGACCATGTGCAAAATTTAGCAGAGTGAGTCCAGGGATGTGGTCCAGCAGACTCCAGGAGATGAGAAACCCTCTTGTCTAGCTGCAAGAACCTAGCCAGCCATTCAGAGGTTTCTTTTTCCCACACCAAACAACGCAGCTGACGCTTTCCATGTTGCATGGTTCAACCAGAAAAAAAGCTGTGTGCGTATCATGGTCAAACACACAGAGAGGACACTGGTACAGATGGCTACACAGGGTGCTGCTTATAACACCACCAGAACCTGCATAAAACCTGAGTACAGAAAATCGAGTCCTCTTCCTCCTCCCTAGCTGTCCAGGCTGAAGCTCACTAGAGAAAATAAATGCCCTCACTCTCTGGATCCACAGGACCCCCCATTCATGGATCAATTCATGGATCCCTCAAACACCAGAGTTTGCCCTCTGCCTCTCGAAAGTCCTGATCCCGGTCCTTACCCACTATCAAGATATTTTACTGTTTACAAAGGCCAGTTTGGCCCTCTCCAGGGCTACACCTCGATTTTCTTAATAGCTTGTCATTAGTGACTAGAGATTTTTTTTCTTAGGCAAGGGATAATGGAGAAAATGCCAGTCAGGTTTGCATTTTGCTTATAGTTTTACCTCTTTTTTATGACTTTGTGGACACTACAATTTTCCTTGATCTGATCACCTTAGTGAAGCAAAAGCTTTCAAATTTCCATAGGCTTCCTGAAAGTATGCCAAATGTTTATATTGCCATAGAGACATACCGGTGTTACCAACTGGAAACAAGTTCCTGTCTTTACTGATTTTGGCTATGTCACCTATAGAACATGTCCATCCTGCTAATGAAGGAAATCAGGTAAAGGGACCAGCAAATTAGAATACCTGGGAGCTTCTTATTTAATTTGATACTCAAGTATGTTAGAAAAGGACAGCTGGAGATATCAATGAAAACTGGTATTAGAAGAATTTTTATGATTCCAACATAGAAGAACCTGAATATTGCTCCCAAATGGCACATATTCCTTCAGACTATGCCATAGTCAAGTCTGTCGATGTTTCTTTATGTTTAACTACAACAGTTCCCTTGTACAAATTTGAGACTTCATGCAGCAAAGTATGAAACTTGTATGTCAGCACGGAAGCAGGGACATAGTAAATCCTGATGGTTAAACCACAGAAGAAAGCAGAAGCCCATGAAGCATCAGATACCACAAAGAGACAGCAAATGTCAGATCTCCCTGAGTGGAAAACAATGAACAAATCTCTTATGAGCTTGTGTTTGGGTGAATTAATGGCGATAGAGGTGGAAAACAGTCAAAGGAGTAGGACTAGATTTCCTTGGTGTATCAAATAAACTTCTACACAGCCATGCTGCCAATTCAGAGCAAGTGGGCAAAACTCAGCAAGTTTAAAGGCATTTTGTACAAACACTGCTGTAAAATGTCTTGCTGGCTTTTCTCGCACATGCTTTTTCCTGTTGAAGACATTTCGAAGTCCAAAACAGGAAGGGTCTTACTTTAAATTAGATTTACTCCCTATTTGCATTCAACACAAGTACATAAGATACAAGAACCGTGATAAAAGTTACACTGAGTCTGTATATATCTTCTGTACAAAGAAGAAACTTACTACACAGCACATGTTATACTCATGCATTATGTCAGAATGTGGGGGAATGAGGTGAGTTCAGGATACTGGAATTACATCAACTCTCTTCTCATGGCAGAGGAAAAGTCTAAAAGTTCAGTACATGCATCTTGATGCCATCAGCTCCTTTACTCAGCGGAACTGACTGTTTTCAAACTAATTTTAATATGATGTAATTACCTTGACTACAGTGAAAATACAGCTAACTACCAGAAGATAATAATAGGTCCCTGTATTTGCAAAAAGAAATTCAGTAGATCTAATAATGTAGAACTCATTCCTCTGGAAATGTCATGAGCCTTTAATGTACAGTCAACACACACTGTATTATATTGGCTATCTACTCATAGAAAATAGTAATTTTGAGCATGAAAATTCATGAATTCATAAAAAGAGTGCATAAAATATATCTGTATGCTTTTCTTACATCTGCCAATATTTAAATTTATATCCCTTTAATTATTTTATATGTTGTGTCTTATTGAGACAGAATGGGTAACAAATTTACAGACAGTCATAAGCCAAGGTGAACGTGAGTGACATGCAACAGCCTTTAGCCTTCTGACTTACTCTTCAGCTGAACAGGCATGGCATTATTCTGTTATGATTACCAATTCAGAACATATTCATAACTAGCAGATGTTTTCCTCTTGGTTGCTTGGCAATTAAGGGATGTTGCTGCAGCTGAATTTTGCACCTGGACAGCAAAATGACCAAACCAGTTCCGTAAAACCTTTGACTTACAAAAATAGTCCCTTAGTGCAAATGATTATTTTGAAAATAACATTAGATCTATGTGTCAAAGATAATTAATTAATATTGAATCACTGGTTAATGGAAGAGATAGCATTTAATTTCCAACTACTATGCGACTATATAAAGAATATAACTAGAAGAAAACAGGATAACATTCTCCACTGCTGCTGCTAATTTTATATATGTTCAGTTTTAGGTATATTATCATTTTTTCTCTTCAACAGTAAAACAAAATAAATGTGTGTCCATGGTGAGAAAAATAGCATGCAACTGGCTAGCCAAAAGCTATTTCTTGATATGCACCTTCAAAAACTAGCAAGCAAGCCAAACAACTCTTGATTTATAGTGATTATGAAAACACAACAGCAAATTGCTTGTGAAGAATATGCCTTAAAAAGTGAAACAAAAAAAATTGAAATGAACTATTTGAAGAAATAATTTAAAAAGCATCAATTTGGTATACTAACCAAGTTCCATATAAACACCTAGCAAATTCTATAAGCAAGGATTTGTATTTGCCAATCTGACAGCAAGCACAAGTACAAGCCAAGTCATTCTATTTGGCAATAAGAAGAGAACAAAAAAAAAAGGTGCCATTTCTAACAAGAATCACCACATAGCAGTCACAGATTTCTGTGCTACACTGAAATACCTGGCTATTAGGCAGTAAACCTTCAGACAGTGCTCTGAGCTATATTTTTTTCTATATTAATGAAACAGTTTGAGGTCTGAGAACAAAATTCTGTGTCTTTACCATCTCTCTCTATTTTGAAAAATAAACCAAGCACTCTCATTTTTGTTTTATTCAAGGGGTTGGTGATAAGAGAATTATTCCCTAGTATTTCAAAATGAAAGGTCTGAATGTATAATTTAAGTTTTAATAAGGTTTGATGGAATTGAGACTTTTGGAAAGTATTTTAATGCATGCATATTAAATGTATACTTAACATATATTTTGCAAATATAAGTTAATTCCTTTCTATCAAATAAAAAAATAATAATTAAATAAGATCTTGAAAGAACACAAAGGGTTGTTTCTTTATAAAATACCAGGAAGCACAGTTAAAGAAAAGGTGACAACCCAACCATCAGTACTGAGGCAACTAAACACAGTCTGCCACGTACCAATACTTTCAGATGATTCCTTTATTATGCTAGGGGAAAAAACCCCATCACTAACACTTTTGTGTCCAATCACTGAGAACTCATTTGTTATTCATTGAAACATCCATCAAGGATCAAAATAGATTCATTTGCTATTCATGATGCTCCCATATGCACTTCTGCAGGTCTTGCACTGTATTTCGGCATTTAAATGACATTTTGTACAGTTGGAAGTAACATTACATATTAACACTTTCAATGCTACCCTGTAACCTAGTTCAGAAACACACACAATATTTTCCTCTGAACATTAAGTTTAACTCCTTACTTCCTGGGGCACTTTCTGTGTGTTCTTGCCTAGGATTCTAGGTGGTTTCTGGAGCTCTGAATCATCCACGTCAATATAGAACATTTACTCAGACATGCCATTTTTTCCCCCAGAAATTAGTAATATATATTGTAAGACAAAAGCACCATAACAACAATCTTACATACTACATTTTACTTTGTGGGAAAAATAGCACGTTTTAGAAAACTTGGGAGAATTTTGTTAAAAGGGGTAACACCAAACTCCACAGAGAGCTGGAAACATGTTTATGGAGAAATGGAATCATAACCTGGAACTGTCTTTGCAGCATAACCAATAATTAGTACAAAATAAAGGAAGGTCTGAGGAATCAAGAGCAACAAAACAAATACATAGCATAACCTAATTTTTAATCTTCTCCAGATAAAGAGAATACTAAAGTGTGCTCACAGTTTTCTAGGCCTATATACAAACTCTCTCCATTGAAGATAGCAGCAACCACTGCTCTAGACAAGTAATTTACCGCTCTTGTCTTCCAAAGGCAGTATGAAGACTAAGCAAGCTGCTCCATGAGCATCCCAGCTGTTATACATCACATTTTGAGGTGTCTTAATCCCAGATTTCACTCTGAGCCCAAGGGCTCAGCACAGGATTCTGGATTCTAGCTCAAAGACCAGGTGGCCCAAATTATATCCCATGGGACCTAAGCATCCGTCAGTGTGCTCCTTCCCTTACGCACTGCAAGAACAAAACGGATGTAAAATGCCACTAATTAGAATGGCAGAATTCCTAAATTATTTGATATTGCAGTAAATCCTTCCAAAAGGCATCAAATCAACACATTTCAGAAAGCCTACTGTCTGTGATATAATCTTAAAAAGAAAGATATAAGCAATATTTTTTATTTTTCTTAGCAGTTGCTGAGAAAACACTGGTAGAAAGTTTAAATTATGAGCACCTTGTATCATTTTTAGGCCCTATTTAAAAGTAAATCCCTAGTGTTCCATTTACATTAGAATTCTCATATAAATAATATAGGAAACATCAGTTATTCATATTTAATAAACTCCAAATTTGGTCACAGATTAGTTTTTTTCAGTAGTTTGCCACTGACTTGCATATCTGAATCTTTTATATCTTTGTACAATGCCGAGTTTTCAGTGACTTAATTTAACAGCTTAAATGACAAGAATTTAAAATTTTAAAATATATATACCTACATAGACACTGAATTTTTAACTTCTTTGAATTCAAATAAAATGAGATACTAAATCTTTGCATGAAATATTTATTCATATTAGAAACAGGCAAAAAGAATAGCTCATGCATAAATCAAGACAAAGCAATCATATTATGCAAAGAGAAAGGAAGGTTTATTTCTTCACTTTTCCTCAGATTTTATAGCCGATTATTATTCCTAAAACAGAAAGGACAAACAAAATAAAATAAATAATAAATCTTTGTCTGGGGGTGTTCTGACTTTTGTTTATACTTCACCATAGTCTGTTTTTTAAGACCGTTTACCCAAGAATAATTGCTATGCTATATAAGTCTAAAAGCAAAGTTAAAATAAGTTTTATTTTACAAATTGAGTGAAGAACTTTCTTTAGTAGAGAAAATACTATTTACCCTTTAGATAAATGAAAAATAATTGACAGTATCTACCTTTATTCTAAATAGTTCTTTTTGAAACCACTAACAAGCCCTACCAAGCTTCCAGGTTCTTCCTAGGAGATACTAGTAATTTAAATTTAAAAAGACACAGTTAAAATGCAAAATAAGAAGTGTTTTGTCTTTACAAACACTTTTAGGCCTGAATTAGGAAACAAACTTTACTATGCCAACACACATCACTCCACACAGTAGATGTACAGTGGTTTGTTGACCAGCAAGGGCAGATGACACATTCCTATGGAAACGTTGGTATTCAAAATAATTCAAAGACACAGGTTACTGCACAATATGGATATACTGCTATCAGCCCCCAAAATACCCAGTTTAAAGCCACATTAAGCTTGAATATAAGATCCTAAGACGCACTTTAAAGTTCGACGTGATTTGATAAATTCTGAACATTTGCTCTGAGGTTTTGACTGATTTCCGCTGATGACATACACACCACAGCTGCATTTACAAAATTCCCCCAGCAGGATTTCCAGCTGAAACATTCCTCGCCAAAGCTGAATGCTGCTGCCTAGCCCACCCATTCTGCTGCTTCTCTTTCTTGTATGCATGCTGAAATTTATCTGTGCCTCATCTTTGCCTGTCCTGTAAAAATATCCTTCCATTAAGTAGCTTATTAAACATAAATTTAAAAGAACAGAAATTACAACATTCAGCTGAAAGAACTGAAAGTTGGTTCACATCACCAAAACAGATAACTTTCACCTTTGGATTGGATGCAATTAACTCATTAGTTTGAGCTACACAAGAGTATTCATTTAATGAAAACATTAGTAAGTTTCTGTGACCATTTATGCATTTCGGCCAAGTTTGTCGTGATGGTTCTGTCCACTGGAATTTTGAAATATTTTGTTTGAGTCTTAAATAGGACAATTGAATTGATAGTAAAGAAGCAATGTTCATTTACTAACTATGACTAAATGTGTTATTATGAGATCCTGGTAATAAAGGTGCTTTTTTCAAATAAAAAATATGCTGAATCAATCTCTACTCAATTATATTGAAGCTCAAAAAAAAATGTCTTAAGAGATATGAAACTGCATTATCATAGAATTTTTAATTGAAATAGTAATTTTTCTAGCTAAATAGCACCTCCGACATTGTGAAACCATTTTAGATCTTTATGATTGCTGATATCTACTTATTCAGCTAACAAAAGAAATTCTACACCATGTAAGAGCTAACAGAAATCAAAACTACATTAGTAGATCAGATCAGCAAGTAACAGATGTCTCAATATCTGATTTAGTGTGAGAACTCCAAAACAAATTGGGAACATAATGAGATAATTTAATAATAAATAGTTCAGTTCAAACTCCAGAGTATAGTAGCTGGATACAGTTGGAACTGTATCAACTACTAGTTTGTTCCCTTAATAACTTTTCTTTAAAAAAATAAAAAAAGAATTATTTGGCAACCATTTGAATGTCACTAAGTCAGAAACAGATGTTTATGATGCTGACAGTGCAATGTGCAAATTTCTGTTTACATATATATAGACACAGAATTTTTAAACAAAATGTTAGAAAAATGTTGCACCACTAAGCTATATTCATGTAAACTCCAGAAATTTATTACATTGAAATACGAGGTTACAGAAGCTACAGAATATTCTGAATTGGAAGGGACCCACGTGGAACACTGAGTCCAACTTTTAAGTGAATGGCTCATACAGGGATTAAGCCTGCAACCTTGGCGTTATTAGCACCATGCTCTAATCAGCTGAGCTTAATTTAGGGTCAAGATCAACAGAAACTGATTGTGCTGAGAGGAGGCTGAATTATTGCAGAAGGGATGAGACGGATCACAGTGCCTCACTCAGACATCGCCAAAAAAATACCTAATGGACTCCTGGGTGTTCCTCCATCCTTCATTCTTAACTTTGCTATAAAACAGATAAACTCAGCGAAAGCATGAGGCTTTAATGATTGTCTCATTTAGGGAGTGTTCATACCTATGGAAACAAATTTTATTTAGTTTGTAGGAGAGAAAGAGAAAGGAATAAATGGATGAAGCAGCTCCCTCCTCCCCTGAGGTATGCTGCAAGCTTTAAGACACAGTGCCTTTAGCTATCCAAGGCTGAGCTTCAGCATAGGCTCCCATGCATCCAACATAGCTGCAGCAAGATGCTTGACTGGGCAAGGATGAAACAGTCACATGGAAAATAAAGCTCTTAATTCTTAGTCTCCCTGGTTAACACTGCTGAGTCCTAAGAAATTATGACTATGCTACAGATAGGGATGTTTTTCCATCCATTCCCATTCTTTCTCAAGGTATAAAATAAGGAAAATCACAATAAATGGATGACAGTTCATATGCTGGAATTCCACACCACGTAATCACAGGGTATAATAATTTTCACCAAAAATATTAAGGACTCAGGGACAAACCATTAGAATTAAATAGTAATGAATGCATGCACTAGAATGTGGACTTTGCACTGATTAGCTTTCCCTTGAGCAGGGTAAAGAAGCTATAGCCTCCTTTAAGTTAAACATGAACTAAAGTTAAAAATTAACATAAAAGATTGTTTGAATGACTTTTGAAAACTCCTGAAGAGCAGGTAAAAGGTGCGAAGTTGATGCTGAAGAATTACTACGATTTGGCAAGACCGAAAGAAGAAGAGTAGTTCCTTTCCAGCAACAGGCAGATGAGAGACAAAATATAACACCTGCTTGAACTGCTGAGTTGCCATCTGCCTCTGTATCTAGTCTATTAAATTTTTTTTAAAAAACTGAAGAATGTAAGCTTTTCCAGTACTATCCTTTTTCATATGTACTTGCTCCATTTCTATATTTGGAAATCACTATGATATTTAAAAATAAAAATTAAACTTTCAATTTCAAATTAAAAAACTAAACACAGAACAAAGATACATTTTACTTTCTGTACTACAGCAGTGAAATTTCACTTGGTTCAAGAACAAAGCATTAAAAAAAAAAAGGAAATAGAGGGTTAAAAAATTGTGTCCTAAAAGAACTTTCTCCTTTGCAAATCATCATTAAGCCTCCATGTCTTCATACTATCTTGCTCCATCTACACAATAAGTTGCCTAAAATATCACTGGAAAAATATGCCTTATGAAACTCAAGACTAATCAAAATGTCACCTCTGCATGCTGAAGAATCCAGTTTCATTAGGAAGCTGTCCCAGCGATGCCACTAAAGTAACCCAAGAAGTTATAGATGCTCAGACCATGTTAACCAAAGGATTTCTGACTAAGCTGCCTTGTTACTGGTATCATCTTTGATCAGTGAAGTTGGTCTTTGGTGGAACTCCACACCTATCAGTGTCAACACATCTGTGAAGATCTTGTCTGTAAGGCAAAGAGCTTGAAGAAAAAATCTGGTATACTTTCTACAATGTTCCTCAGTTTCAGTCCATTCTGTGCTGTCTTTGAAGATGAGCAAAATGAGTAGAAAAAATTATACAGTAACAAGAAACAGCAAAAGTGACAGATGAAGGGCAAGTAGTGAGGAGCCCAGTAGTATGACCTGAAGGGAAGAAAGGGTGTCCAGCGAGAGACAAAAAGACCAACACTTATAATGGAAAGAAAGTGTCAATAAAGTTAGTGAGATGAGTTTCAAAAGTGGCCGTGGAAGCCTCATTTCTGTGTTCAGATGGTTCCTTGGGGCCTTCAGGAGGAAAGTGTCAAGAAAATACACAACCAACACTTATTTCCATCCCTTTCAATATCCAGGCACAGATAACCTCTGTCCTCTGGCTTCAAACAATCTTTGGAACTGACTTCAAAGTTTTGTCTAACATTTCCTATTATTTCTACTTTCAATCAACAGCATTGCACTCTCCTGCTTTGATTTTAACCCACTTAGGTTAAAATACCACTGCTGTACGCCCGATGCATTCCAGCTACGCTACCACCTAGATTACTTTCTCCATACTGCAAAGCATTCTTAAATCCTGCTAACTGAACAGTCCCTCAAGGACTCTGCAAGACAAGATAACCCAATGCATAGTGACTCAAAGCCTGATATGCCCAATGTATGGATCAGCAACAAGAGCAGTTATTCTTAAAGCACAACACTGCCTGCCAGGGATAAGTGCTTAGCAGTATGCCATGCACAGTCAGAGGACACACATACAATTGTTAGCAATGAAGCTTCAAATTTGGAAATGTTTTAACTTCTTTTGGTTTATAAGTAAAAGGATACCATAGGCCTCCATGAATCACTGTTGCTGTACAGAGCAAGAATATCACAAAGAAAACATTTTCAATAGCAATGTAAATTATTGAAGGTGCTATACCCTCTTTGCAGAAATGACTTGCGTATTTCTGAAACTGTTGGTTGATGTGCATGGGAATTTATTTCATAAATTGAAATTCTATTCTCTAATGTTGTTCCCAGATAATTAGAACACTTAAATATTCTTATTAAAATCCCTTTCCCTGTCTAAAACTTTCTAAATAGCTGTTCTTTTGCCTACTCACACTACTGAAGCTAAGAGTAAGACCATCATCAAAAGATCACTGAGTCTCAGGCTCCTAAGCAAAGTCCTTTGCTTTGGAAAACACTGTGTTATATAAATCCCTTACGCAGTCTAAGATACCTCCAAATTTAAAAAAAAAAAAAAGGAAAAAAATCACAGCTTTCCTCCTAATAATTTTTTTTGGTAGAGGAAAATTCCAGAATTTCTTTTTTTAAACAGCTAGTAATCTTCCAGTTTACAAATTAAAGTTATTCAGGGTAAATTAATACTCACTTATTGGGTGTCAGCATGGCCCTTTAGACAGATAGGCCTTTTCTTCCTTGCATTTGTGTTTGATATGTTTGCGAATTTCACTAACATCTCTTCTTAGGAAGAGATGTTTAGTTCTGGTTTGCTAGAGTAAACAATTCAAGTCTTTTCCACTGAAGGTCGTTTGCTGGTTCTCAGTTTCCTTGACAGTGTTCTGCACTTGCAGCTGCTCAAGTTCTAGTTTCTCTTTCCTCTTTCTTCCTGAACATAATTTTTTAGAATTCGTTTTATCAAGATCTTAATAACAGCAATTATCTTTTTTTTCTTTTCAATGTAACATAGTTCTAATTGCATTTTGCCCTTTTTGCAAATGCATCACAATGAGAGTTTATAGCTGTACCAGTATACTCAGACCTTCCCTTAGTCACTCATTTCCAGAACAGAAACTCTCAATGGAAGAAACCTAAATGACAACAGGAATAAGAACAATGAAAACAAAAAATTAGTGACACAGAATCTAATTATGCTGAAAATGTTTCCCTGCTATTAATGTAAGGGTCATTAATGAAAACATTTAAGAAAATTACTCCCAATGACCTTTGAGAAACACTAATGATTTTCCTTCATTTGATATTTCTTCTTTCAGCGTGAATAGTTGCATTAGCTGATACTTTGTCCTCCTTCTTAATAACCTGCATTACTTTACTGCTTCTAATTTAAAACATAATCATGTAAAATTTTCTACTGAGGGTTAAATAAAGAAGGTGTATCTTATATTCACCTGGAGAAAGCCCCTGCTCTTTGTTATATCACATTTACCTCCAAACCTTTACTTTTTTCTTCTTCTGTTCAAAGTTTCATGATTGCAGCAGTGGCACTGAAGCTACACAGAGAAAAAATAATTCAACTTAAAGGCAAAAGGGATAAGATCCAAAACAGCAGTGGAAGGACAGAGCAAGCACTGAGGATAGAAGAAGAATAAATTACAATGTTAACTCAGCTGTTAACATTTTTTGGGAAAGGGTTTACACGTTACAGGAAGCTTATCGCAAGGAAGGATGGGAAATGTAGTCTCTGCAGCAGGCCCAGGGAGAGACTGCTCGACTGCTCATGCCCACTGGAGGGATTCGAGAATGATCGTTGGGGAAATAGCACGTGATCTATGATTATGTAACTCTTATGTAATCGAGGAGTCTAAAAACGTGTGCTTGACCGTTAATAAACGATTTGCCAGCTTGCACTCAGTCTGGTGGGTCCGTGTCTAACTGCCACAACATTCCAGTGGAACAAGAGGTGCCTTTTCTTCAACCAGCGGGAACACATGCCTTGCTATCCTTTCTCCTGTGATCAGAATGTGATCAAGAGAAAATGTCTCAGTCTGGTAAACAATTGGGTCTCACTCCTATTAGGAAAAAAAATAAAAATCACAGTGCACTCAGGATATACACTTGGATCTTGGTGCTTTGCCACTGTGCAGTAAGAGAAGAATTCGATTTACATGGGCTTAGCGTTGAGAAGGAGAGATAGGAGCATTGAAGTTGTAGGGTGCTCTAATACATCCTTCAGTCTGGATATTGAGGGGAATCAGCACTGAGATTTACATTATGCAGAATTCATGCTCCAAAACTTGGAATTAACCAGGAAGAGTGTGTACGTACAGTGATGTGGACAGCCATCCATTCATCCAGCAGTTCTTCCAGGGAAGCCATAGGTATAGAAAAAACAGCTAATCAAGAGACGAGGAACTATGTTTTAGATTTCTCTGTCATAAAACTGATTTTACAGGTGTCACTTTTTTAATTTTTTCTTTCAATATGTTTATTTAGCCTAGATTTGTAAGAAAATGCTGCAGGTGTGCACACATTGCAGGTGCAGGCCTGCCATGCAAAGAATAAGTACCACATTTAGCTTCTGAAACAGATGACCAAATTGGTTAGAACGACTACAGAATTTGACAGGGGCTGCCACACAGTGAAAGGAAGACCAGAGCACAGTTTTAATCTTTAATAAAAGCAGAAAATCTAGGCAGTAATGAGGTAATTCCAGTGGCCCAATGCAAAAGAAACTTATTCTTGTGTTGACTTTATTTCTCTTTTTAAATTAGCAGAGGCTGCAGTGTCCTCAGTATAAATGTATTCATTTTGCTTAGAAACCTTACATGTCTTAAAGAAGGAATTAAATCCAAGTAATTGTATTAAAGCACTATTATTATTGCAGTCTTCCACTCCAGATTCAAGAACACTGAGAAGAGGGACTGGGAGAAGTCTGCTGTAACAGAAGTGCTCACGAGTATATATACCTATATGCATATACATATATATATATATATTCAATTTGTCTCTTGCACATACCCTTACATTTAAACATATATACATTTTAAGATTATGCAGGTATTGTTGCATTGACTTTTTTAGCACAGAGTTGTTATTTAGAACCGCATACATTCTTTAGACATACAGGACATTAATTTATATTCCTTCTATAAAAAAAAAAAAAAAAACAAAACCACAAAACTCTAATCACTTATCAGAATAAGCAATCAAAATAAATTGTGTGAAATGAAAAATGCAGTGAACTCTCTATATACAACAGTCATCAAGAGAAATGGCAATAGGTCATTTGTGGTACAATTGGAATACTTATTTTCCCTGGTATACATCTTGATACATTGCTATTTCTCACATTCTGTTAAACTCTGAGGTACTCCAACCTTCTTAAAAAAATATTGTTACTTTTAAAACAGAATTTATATTTCCTAAATAATATACAGGTTTGCTTTCAAATTTCCATTTCAAAGGTTCAATTAATTCAAGTGTAAGCTACAAAAGCTACGCATCATCCAATCTGACTATCAAAATCTGGAGGAAGAAGTAAGTTAATTTTCTCCTATTCAAGTTTTAACAGAAGAAACAGAGGTTCACATTAGATGAAAGCTTCCATTCTTTACAGGTTTTTCTTCTTGCTGTCCCTGGCATACAAATGGCAAAAGAAAACTTTAATATGTTTAATATCAAACTTTTTTTTTAAAAAAATCGAAATTATAGTTACTTAACTGAACTTGGACTTAGATGAATGACTCAGAAAAAAATCCAGAAAATAAAGCTTCTATTTTATATCAAATCCATATGGCTCAATGATAGACAATCTTCAAAGGTAGCAGAGCTTTGGTAAGGCTTCCTCTGGATTATCCTAAGCTTCTTTGACTTACCTGAATTTCTGAAGGTCCAGTGGTTCATAGTCCCTTGACTGTTCTTATTTGGCACAGTTTGCTATAGAGGGCACAAATTATGGGTCTGCAAAACTGTCAGTCGTCCTTGTGGACTGACAATCAAGAGAAACAGTAATCTTGTTCCTTGCCTAAGTTTGGCAGAAATCTCAGTTCTTGGAATAATCTAATTTCCACTTATGGTGAAAAAAACCCCGAAATTCACAAACCAGAAAAAAACCCCTACCAACCAAGCAAAACAAACAAGAAAAGAAAGAAAAAAACAAGAAAAAACCCCAACATCACGGAATCAAACACACACAACAAAGCAACCCTGGATGTATGAACAGACTGGGGAATGAGATGCTGGAAAGCAGTGCCATGGAAAGGGACCTGGGGGTCCTGGTTGATGGCAGGTTGAATATGAGTCAGCAGTGCCCTGGCAGCCAGGAGGGCCAACCGTGTCCTGGGGGGCATCAGGTAAAGCATTGCCAGCCAGTCAAGGGAGGTGATTGTCTCTCTCTGCTCTGCACTTTTGTGGCCTCACCTTGAATATTGTGTGCAGTTTTGGGCACCACAATATTAAAAAGATATTTAGCTGTTGGAGAGTGTCCAAAGAAGAGCAGTAAAGATGTGAAGGATCTACAGGAGAAGTCTTATGAGGAGTGGCTGAGGTCACTTGATCTGTTCAGCTTGGAGAAGAGGAGACTGACATGAGACCTCATCGCAGTCTACAATTTCCTCATGAGGCAAAGAGGAGGGGCAAACACTGGTCTCTTCTCTGTGGCGATCAGTGACAGGACCTGAGGGAATAGCCTGAAACTGTGTCAGGGTAGGTTTAGGTTAGATATTAGAAAGAGGCTTTTCACCCAGAGGGTGGCTGGGCACTGAAACTGGGTCCTCAGTGAAGTGGTCACAGCACCAAGCCTGGCAGAGTTCAAGGAGCCTTTTGACAACACTTTCAGGCACATGGTGTGATTCTTCAGAATGGTCCTTTTCAGGGCTAAGGGTTGGACTTGATGATCCTTTTGGGTCCCTTCCAACTCTGTGAAAACCAAGTCAATATACTGCCAAGGGAAGTAAGTAGCTTCAGTCCTATATTTGGATAGTATTGTATCTGCCTTTCATGCTATAGATATTAATATATGCCATTCACAATAAATGTTTCTCAAAGAAATTAACAAAAATTTAAGACCATCAATCTGACCAAAGAGATGAAGAAGTATCTAGATGTACTCTTACCACAACTGCAGCATTAACAATCAGTAATAGAAAGTCTCTCAAAATTACTGATAGTTATGAGAAGAATGTCTGGTCAGAAGACACACCAAGTAAAAGTATATTTCTCAGCTCAGTGATGTAACAAAGAGGATGGAAAGATATGTGGACTAGAATCCCACTAACACAAAAATGTGGAATGTCTCTTTCCTCTTTGTGTTACTTAGGCCCTCATCATGCTATTTTCTATTTCCTCATCACAAGCTGAAAGAGACGTATCCTGCATCATAACACTATTTCTGAGCTTCAAATAATCTGAGTAATGGGTAAAGCTATGAATTATATGAATGTATAAACACAAGAGTTCATCACTTACATTGCCTCACATTTTAGAAGTGAAAATTAAACTAGATCAAACAGAAAATAACTGTTGAAGTTTCATCGTGGCTTAATTTGCCTAGTTATTTTCTCTGCAACTCCATGAGTTTAAGTTATGACTCAGTCTAACTTGGCTGTACAAGTGAATAAGGATAATATTTAACACTTCATGTAAAGTTCCCTGAGCAGCTCTGTGACTAAACAATAGAGAATATAATAGAATCACAGTAGCCAATGAACTTCATTACATAATTTTAAGGTGTCGTGTCTGTATTTCTTTTTTAATTAAAATTTGGTCTAACCAAATTCTAAGCAAACTTGAAAACTCTGGTCTGAAAATTGTTTTGATAAGTACTAGACATAAGTGTCTTACTGTGAATACTTAAACCAGAGAACTAAAATATTTAGAGAAGGACTGGTCTGGCAATATTACAGTTCAGATACAGAGAGTTCTGTAACTTGACATTTTGCACTTGTGTCCAGATGATCCTTTGGTTAATCATCAAAGGTATTATGCAGTTTAATATAAATAACTTAGAAGTTGAAACTACACAATGAGTTTCAATTTTTTTCAAGCTGAATTTAGCTGTACTCTGATGTAAGCTACTACACTTAAACACAATTCTTTTTGAATGGAAAATGAATAGGATTTTTCCAAGTATTTAGGGCTAGTTAAGCCCTTACCAGTGTTTCAAATCCTAACAAATGCTAGTGGAAACAAATATGCTGTTAGACACATTGATATCCTTCCATAAAGGATTTGAAATGTTAGTGTAACTATGACAAAAGCACAGACTATCCTTCTCAAGGATAACATAAAGAATAAAAAGCAGAATAAAAACCAGTTCATATTATGATGCATAAAGAACATATTAAGAATAGCAAAAAAAGAAAGTTTTGTGGTACTCTAAAGCAAGCTGCATCCAAACTCAACTGCAGCTCTTCACGGTACACTTAAAATGCTCGAGGACAGTGGATCTTTCCTCTGGTATTGTATTATTGTTAGCATGTCACAATATCTGCAGTTTTGTCAGCACCTGAGCCAAGTGTATTATGGAGCTTCAAGGCTTGTGACACTTTTCCTTCATGCTATTGCTGTTAGAGCTCTTCTCCTCACAGACTAATTCAGCAGCTATCTGCTGTAAAGGGGGGAGAAAGAGAGGGACAGTGGGGATATAGGGGGAAAGTGAGAGGGAGATCTTCTGTAGTAGATAAATTTTCTCTTTTTATCTCCTCCCTTTGCTCCACCTTTTCCTCCTCTTTTCTTTACCTAAGCTGCAAGTTTGACAGATGATAACACTAAAATGGGAACTTATCTTCAAGAGAGTTGACAGATAACATTTTAAATCAGTACTGTCACTAAAAGTTTCCTGAACATCATGTATGCTACATTGTCACAATAAAAGAGAAAAAATTCCCTTCAGCCAAAAGCTAAGGAATCAGATTTTCCACCAACTACTTTCCATGGCAAGTAAAAATTGTCTAAATGAAACATATATACAAGTGGGCTCATAACACTCTGCTACATGCACAAAACAAAGCTTTGATTGAAGGATAGCAAAATCCCACATAATAACCACAGGAGTTTCTCATGGAGCCAGAAAGGCTATCAGAAGACACTAATATTGTGTAAGGTTGCAATAATTAAATATTACTTTTAAATAAATGGACCTCCAGTTTTTATCTGTATGAGCTATTTAAGGATCATGAGTGGATTTTCTTATATATTGTCGTGGTTTGAACTCCCCAAAAATCCAATTTCCAAACTCCTCACAATTTATTTCAGTGTGAGAGAGGTTTTCAGACATAACTCAACTATTAACATGGGGAAATTATATAAAAATTTATTACTAACACAATAAGTACTATAATACATTTATATACAACAATCCTAACTATCTCTCCTATGATAAAACAATATACATACATTAGATCAAATCCCTTCTTTCCCCCATAGATGTCCAGAAGGAAAGAAGAAAAAAGTCTTCTCTACTTTCAGGGCAGCAGCATCTCTCTTTTGTCTTCAAGACAGCAGTTTTGATTTGTCATAGATGGAAACATCCCTCTCTCTCTCTCTCTCTCTCTCTTTCTTCATTACAACACAGGGGTTTTTCTCTCATCCCTCTCGGCCCTTCGGCTCCAGCTGAAGGTATCTCCCGTGGGCTGCAAAGCAGGGACAAAACTCGCCTCACAACAGTCACATCACAGGGTTCAAGGCATCCTGTGAAAGTCCCTTCCTCGGGGAGGAGTCATTCCCCCAAGTCAGAATGTGTAGGGATTCTGAGCTCAGTTTTTGCCCCAAGCATTCTAACTGAGCTCCTTTGCTCCATCTCTGCTGCAAACGTGGCAGAGGAGGCCACTTCCCCTGCGTTCCTTGGTCTCGTCATCCTGGTCCAGCTCACAGGACGTCTCTGAGCTTTCAGTTCCTCTCTCTTTCTCTAGCTGCTGCTGCATTTTGGGACTTCATAAAAGTTTGGAAGCCCACTCCTCCTCTCTGGAAGGTCTCAGGGTTTTGGGAAAGTAATTCAGTCTTATCCCAAAACAGTCTTTGGGAAAGTAATTCAGTCTTACCCCAAAAGAGTCTTTGCTGAGTTTTCTTTGCTCTGTTGCCGGCTCTCCCTCCTGCAGGACATCTCAGTTCTTTACTCAGCGCTGCCCCTGCCACCTTCTCAGTGTGTTCTGCTGCTGCTCACAGTGGAGAAACTCCCCCAGCCTTTGGCCACGGCACCCAGTCCAGTTTTAACACTACACCGGGTCCTGGCCGGGGGGGCTGGGGACCATGGCCCCCAGCAGGGCTCGCTGGCCCCTCAGCCCTAGCACATGGTGTCTCAAGCCATGGCTGCCTCTCCTTCCAGCTACGTACCAGTCTCCTTTTCCGATCTGTTGTAATATGTTAATTTCACAGGGGCGAACATGATTGGCTCAACACCCAGAACACTTCCACATATATATAATAAGAAATATAATGGAAAAAGAGTTTATTATTTGCTGTTAACATAAGGAAAAACAAAGTAAGGGAAACTTTGCAATTCGCTCTCGTGTAATTAATTATCTGATTCATGTGCAACTACCTGCAGATTATTTAGCCTCCATCAGTAAACATAAACACTGAATTAAAAATTTAAGATCCTAATGGACTATGCATTTTCTGTCAAGAGTTATAACCTCTGAGCAGCAACTAGTAAACCAATAATTTTTTTCACCAGTACTGAAAATAAATTCAGCCAAGGACGGTAACTGGCGAACCATGAAATTGTGCACTTAAGGAAACTTCACACTGACAACAGAAATGCCAGATGAAATTTATATAGGCCTGCTAGTATCACATCTGCTGAGTCTTATTTTCCAGAATCTTCTTACCTAAAATACGTTTCCAATGAAAGCAGCAGTCTAATCACTTGCTGCATCAATGTCAGTTTTCAGCATCATATTGATCAAATTCTTATTCCCTTAAAATTACACATCAGCAATTACACCCTTCATCCAAAACTTTTGAAAGAAAGGTAGCAGCTAACATGATGTGTGAATACTAGGAACAAAACAACTATATCAGGAACTACTGTACCTTGTCAGAATTTTGGGGATTTGTGAAAAACAAACGAAAAAACCTAAACCAACATTTGTTATAGAACAACATGATATGCAAGGCTAGACCACGAGAGACTAATTTTATAAAAACAAAAAAGTATTTATGCATACTCTATATTAATGCATTTGTATAACTAGCAAATACTACTTAGAAGATACATAAGTATGTTTGGTTTAGAAAAATAGTTAATTCTTTTTCCTTTAAATAAAATGGTGATTGATAGCATCGGATTTATTTTGTAAGTTTTTATTTTCCACTTGGATTTGTTTGGATAGCAGGAAAACTTCATATGACTATTAGAAAAAATGCTGAAGTTGTATGTAATTCATTAATCTGAAATAACAACCAGAAGATTCTCAATGCTCTGAAAATTAACGTTTCTTCAATTCATTTACGTGGTACTGGATTTACACAAGAAATTGAATGCTACATGTTAAATTACATTCAGGTCCAAGACAAAATTTTACAATAGAAATTAATAATGCAGATGATGTGAGAGCACCTTAAGATAAAAAATCACGCAAATAGATCTATTACAGGAAACAAATACATACTGAATAAGGTCTTCTTCCTTCATTGTTCCCACACCAACATTTAATGTTTGTAACCATAGCGAGTTTCACCTCTATTTAATTATGACTTTCTTCAAGAACAATCTTTCCCCACCTAAATTCAGTAGTCACAAATCCAACTACCTATAATATAAGCAACAACTGTTACATTCTGCAAAATAAGCACTGAAGAGATAAAAGCACAGATTTATATATTTATAAATCTGTAACTTGTAGCATCTCATCTGGGAAACCACTGTGACAGCAGAATTTTGTGCAAGCCAAAGAGACTCTACTTGGAAACAGCAATCTACCATTTCTCTCAGTTACCTGCCAGTAAATGTGCAGAGAGATTCATGAATGCACACATCCAAACACTTTTTCTATTGCCAAGGCAAGGTCTCAACACAAGAAAATGCTGTTCTGAATATTTGACCCTCCGGACCAGACCAAGTAAAAATGACCAATGAATTCTATTAATTTAAATTGATTTTATGCTTATTTATATCAGCAGGGACACAATCAATTTTGAAAATATGTTTTTTAAAGCAAATTTCGTAGAAAGAGTTTCCAGGTCCAACAAACAGCTCCAATAAACACAGCATAGCGTTCTTCTCAGTGTATATTTTCCTAGCAAGTTGCCATCTTCTGTACACAAAGATCCAAGTTAAAATCCAAGCTCTAGACAAAAAAAAAAGGGAAGTAAAAGAACTAGGAAGTAACCTCTTAGATTTTCAAAGTAATCAAAAGCAGCATGTATCCCAGTCAGGTTTAAATACTCTACTCAGAAAATCTCTTTTTCCCTGCAGGGCAGGTAGAAAAGCAGTCAAAACTGCCCTTGGTGCTCTTCCCAGTCCAGTAAAACAACCTTTTTACTTAACTTTTCAGTTGGATAAATACAAACCATTATAATGAACTTTTTCCACACTTGCACATGACAAGAAAAGTCCAAGCTGTGGGTTGAAATACCATAACCCCTGCAAAGTCTATATTTAGCCTCTACTTTCTCTGTAATCCCTTGTTGTTGACTATAGGCAGCTATCTCATTCAGAGTGTGACAGCTTGGTTCCCAGATCCAAAAGCTGTTAAGTCTAGTTCGTTTCCTCAGCAGATTTTGCTGTGTTGCTAGGTGAATTAAGTGTGGGAAGCAATGTAAAACCTTATTTCTCTAGGTCCCAGCTGATTTGCTGGGAAGACAGGATAAGATCTCATATGGACTCTACAGTAGTCCAGCCTGTGAACAGTTTGAATGCCCCTTGCAGTACTCTTGCCCCCTTAAGTAGGCAAAGACAGGGAGTTACCATGACCTCATTCCAAGGAGTTGCTACTAAGCAAAAATCTCTACTAGTCTTAAATATGTTTTTTGGTATACAAATTCATAGTAAATGTCAATAAACCTATTAACTGTATATCAACACCAGCAGAAAAGTACGTAAACTGTGTTAAATTCCTTCCTAGCATATTCTGAGTAATGTAGACAGGAGCTAGCTGGCACAGCAAGAACTAGATGGCAAAGAGAAAGTTATTTTCGAGGAGGGATGTCATTACAGTTACATTACCCTCTGCAGCTGATCACAATACTGATATTTTTTATGGCCTCATTCAAACATCTGTAACAGCAAAAACAATTTTCAATGACATTCTATACCAATCTAAGATAAGAGTAAGAAAATATTCATTATCTATCTACATCAGGCCCACTAGTTCTACTGTTATTTTTTGAGAGTTTCCATTTACACATTCAAGTCAATGCGACATTGCAGCCAGCAAAGTGATACTGATGTAAATGAGGCAGCTGTCCAGGTGAAAAGTAGCCATTATAATTTCTATTATTACTCACTAATAGAATTCAAATCTAAAAATATAAATACTATCTTTAATTCTTCTAATTCTTTCACCTCCTCAGAATCTTAAGTAGAGGATGTATTTCTCATCTTTCTTGTCATAGGCCGGTGCAGTCCATTGCTGGCTGTCAGAATAGCTCTCTAATTCTATTAAGCAGGAGAACGAGCTGCCAGATTCCAAAGAGACCAATAATTTACACCACAGTTCCCTGCTAGTTAGCATGTGTTCACACTATCAAAATGTTGCTAACGAAACTTGTGAGGTACTTGTTAAAAAAAGCAAAAACCCCAACAACATCTCAAGGTACCCATGTTTTCAAGTAAAAGTTAGAAATACTGATGTTTACCAAATATTAAGCCAATTATATTTCCAGAGCTTTGGAGAGTCCATTCTTTCTCTCATTCATAGTAATATTTTCATCCAGAAAAAAAGCAAAATAAAAACCCCAAGATCTCCCAATTAATGTTTACAAAGATAATTAATTATGTTTAAATATGTATCATTAAATAATGATACTTTTTACATTTATATATTTTTACATTTTTATATTCAGTAGAACTGAAATGCTAAACACAAAAAATAAGCAGGTAGGGTAAGTTACGTGAAATATTCTTTTATGTTCTCATTTTATGAATTTGACCAACACTGCTATTGATTACCAGGTGTTCTCACTGTTTCACAGGACAGTTAATGAAATTTCATTATATGTAACATTTATTATAGGAAGATAATACCTTCAAAGTAGCTGGTTTCTATAACAACACACCTTCATTTACTCTATAGCAAAGCGTATTTACATTCAAACTCTTACAACCGTTACTTTCTAAACACCGCTGGGATTCTTAACTATCTGTGTCCCTTGAGAAGGTCAGTGTCCAAAGTTTTCAAAGTTCAGAATTGAAATAATAATTGGAGTTGGTCTTCAAAAAAAATTGTATGTAACACTAAGAACTCAGAGTAAAAAAGCAGTATTTTTTGTCTCACCCGATGCCTAAATTTAAAGGATATTTTTTATACTTGTTTTAGAAAGGATTAACAGAGAAACAAGAACCACATCTCTTCACAGGAGTGTCATGAAAATTAAAATAAACCTTCAGGTTCAGTTTAACAAGTAAAGGAAGCAAACCTGCACATGAAAGGAAATTAATAACTGTTTTGATATGAGAAATAAGTTTTATGAAGGTATCTGTGGTCATTCCTTGTGCAATAAGAACACATTCACTAATTTAACACTGCCCAACATGAGTACTAAGTAAAGAAGAAACTCTGTTCCAAAACTATGAAACATTTGTGTGCATCCCCTTTGATACCTTCTATAAACATCCAATATTCTAGAAAATAAAGATTTCTAGGTATTTTTCAAAATGCAGCATCCTGCTCTATACTAAATATTGCACAGATCAATGAGAAATTTTTGTCTCAAGTCTTTAACATGACTTAATCATCAAATGAGTCTTCAGAGTTAAAGTGAAAAAACGTACTAATGCTTGGATACATGAAGAACAGTGTGTGGATATATTAGGAACAGTGTGTGGAATCCCGAACAGAGTGGTTCCATAATCCAGACTGAAGGACTGCCAAATACATTCAGAACACCTCTAAGGCAGTTAAACTAGTAGAAAAATTTACATACATAAAGAAAAAAAACCTAAATCTGAAGAAAGAGAAGGTTTAAAGAGAAAGAAAAAGTATGAAAAAAATAAGGTTTACCATAATTCTCTAATTCTAAAGTCACTTTCCACTGCCACCTTAATTGCTTCCTACAGACATGTAACTGATCTACAAGACCATGGATTTAATCTCTGTACATAAATTTAGGTCTTGAATTGCATCTCCACTCCTACCCATGGAATTTTTCACTCCTCCTCTTTATTTAATCTTATATTCTGTGTCCCAGATCTCAGAAATCCCATTCATCAAAGATTATCCATTTTCTACTTAATGTGGAAGTCTGTTTTGACACTTCCCTCACTGAATTCTTACATCTCACAATGTTTTCAGAAATGCAAACCTCTTATTGGTATTTCAAACACCATGTCCTTCACTTGATCGGATGATTAGCAAATCAGCCTTTCATTGCAGGGGAAAGAGAGGGGAAAATGACAATAGTTTTTCTCTGAAGTGAACAGGCAGTGATTAAATTTTAGTTTAAAACGTTCTGAATGTATCTGATTGCTGCAAATTGATCTAGTATCCTATTTCCTGCCACAGCAGTGACAGGTGCTTCAGATAAAAAGACGAGGCACCTTCAAGATTCATCCAGCGTATGTCCTTGTTTGCAGTTGGGAAGTCTTTCTGACCCCTGTGGAGGCCAGTGTCTGAATCCCTGAGGCATATGATTTGATTTTCTTTACCATCTTCACTACACAGAGCTATGTGTTAACATTGTAGAATTAGAATGGAGGTTAATGTTCCGCTACTGTGTGTAAGCATAAAGGGGAGGCATGAAGTGAAAGCAGAATGAGTTTATACTGAGAAAGATTATACATCTTTAATCACCTTGAATAGCACTTCACTGAAAAAAACCCATGAAATTCAAATTTGATACACAGTAGAGACATAATTTGCTCTATAAGAACACAAGAATGATCTCTGTACAGCATCACAAACATCCTTTTACATTACGATGAGTTAAAGCAAGACTATTTTGGTTCTCTAAACATTGTTGGGAGAAGGTAGTTTTTCTAGAAACTCTAATGAAACTACCTAGTACTTCGTTCCAATCTTTTTCCCAAACCACTGCACAGAAAGAACCAGGGATGCTGCGTTCTGTAAAATCTGCAGAAAGAAATTCTATTAACTTTGTCAGATTGAACCTTGCTGTTGATATAACTAAGTTTCTACCCTATTCAGCCTGACTCTAATAGCAGGTCAATTTCATTAGCAGAAATAGAAAGGGCAATAATAAATAGCTGACACTATCTCCACTGGGACACAGCGGTTACATCACACCTTGAAGTGACAATCTTTCTGAATGCTACCTAAGGAAAAAAGATAAGACATTAGTAACTGTCATCTATCCAAAAAATATTATTTGGGCCTCTGTAGTCTACCCAAATTTCATCACTTGCTTTCAAATTCAGGTGCAGTTAAAGAAGTTTTAGGTTATTTAATTTGCTGATGTACATTACAAACTGTATTAGTAAAGGTTAAAAAAATACACCAGAAAAAAGAGAGTAGAGAGTGGAAGAATTCTGATGTGGGACATAAAGGTATAAAAGAGGTAAAAGCAGAAATGTGACAGTGTGAGTTCTGTGAAATTCTAATGCAATCAATATATTTTTAAAATTTAAAAAAAAAAAAAAAACAAACAGCAAAAATTGTCAATGACCACTGAGTTAAGATAGCTGAAATAAAACCAAAATGAAACCATCTGACGTTGATTCTGTGTAATGACAAGGATGTATAGCAAACCATGGGATATTTTGAAAAAAGTACCTGGTCAGATCCTCTCATTTTAGAAATTAATTGGAGTGAAATGCTTGCACATTTCAAAAATAATAGCATAAGATGGAGCAGGCTTGAGATTCAAATTTTAGGATATAATATCCAGAGAGAATTCATACTGTCTATTCTTCTGCTCAGTATGCTTGAAACTTGCGGTTGCCTACAGTTTTAGCTTATCACGGTACCTGCTTATAAAGCGTGTGAAAGTCTTTTGAGATTATAAGATTCTGAACTGTTTGTTTACATCTTCAAGTGCACTATGAACTTGCGTGTATTTCCATATAAACTGCACTGTCTCGTATTCTAAAAAAAACCCCAGGTATTGAATTTGTCACATGGAGGCAGCTTAAAAGCTGGATTTCAGTCAGTGAATGAGTGGACAGGTCTGGGAACTACAGACTGCAACATATTGGAAGGGGGCTTAAGTGGGTTTTGCCACTCAGCAGTACAACAATTATTCAATATGAGAGAGATTTTCCTGTCTTCACTTCTGATCTCTGTTTCTGAACTAAACTGGTATATTTTTCTGCTTGCTCTTATACTTCTGATTCTTATCACATCCTTTTTTCTTTGACACTAATAGTAGGGAAGAGTTCAGCATGAAAGTAGTTTTATGAAATAAAATTACTGTGCAAACTCCAGAATAGAAGACAGTCTAATCACCTCTGGCTATAAGAAGTTACAACATATACATCTTTCTCTTCTCAGGTAGAGAAAGAAAATCCTGCATCTTGTAAAGGCTCTATGATTACATAGCAATACCAAACAAACCTAATCAAGATCAGGAAAGTAAATCTCACTGGGAGCAAAATAGACATGGAATGTGATGGAAAACAAAAGGCTCCTATGAGGACATTGGCAACAAAGCAAGATCAAGGAAAATGCCTGTTTGCTATTAATCGAGGTAAGAAATCTAGTAATGAAGGAAGAACACCAACAGACTTTAGTATTGACTTTCCTCTTCCAGTCTTTAAAAGTGAGATCTACTGTCAGTACTCCTTACTGGATTTAACAGCTGTCTCAGAGTTTGAGGGAGCAAAACATTACCGTCAAGAGTAAATCAAGGTGGAGGGAAGGACCATCACTTGATCAGACTGGAAATACCAAGTCCATGGAAGGACATTGAGAAACAACATTTCTTTAAGACTGCTGTCATCTCTGAGAGACTGTACCTTTCTAGCACTGCTACTACTGCTGCTACAAAAAGGTGTGGGGGGGGTTGTTTTCAAAGAGAGAAGGGAAATGAATGAGTACTAAGAGTATGACCCAAGTCCAAAGATTTCCTGTGCGAGCCAAACCAAGCATTTACTCTCTCTCAAATGTCTGTCCCGCTGACTACTGGCAGCTCACCACCACTAGTCTTGATGATTGCTAGAAAGCATTGCCATAATACAAAAATAAAGCACTGCAAAAATCAGTGCTCAGCAGCCACAAAGGGTAGCCTTTGTTCTGTAAAAAACCCTGAATATAATTGCAAAATATTTCCTCAACACTCCCCTGCTGTCAGGGTACTAAGAACGCAGCAGCACAGAAAACTGTGTAACAGAAAAACAAGGTGTATGACTACATATTAGCAGAAAAATGAACCTTTCCTAAGAAGTGGAATAAATCCCATGGGGAATTGAGAATACCTATTCCTTACAACATAAACAGGAAATTTCCATGAAGTTCGGATGTACTAGCAAACAGGCAGATTCCACACCACATACACATTCAGCATTCCTCCTATTTTTCAGATAAGCTAGCACATCTGAAGTTCTGACAAAAACTGGAACATCTACTGTAGTGACTTGCTTACTTAAATTAGAATTCATTTACTTCTTTTCAGATGAAGATTATAATATACATAATTTAGTTAATACATAAAGTACTGCATTAGAGATGAAACTGTGGTGCACATTAAAGTACTTCAGAGCTGCATCAGTGGTGTAGGGCAGGGGCTACAATGGTCTTAAGTAGAAAGGATGGTGAGCATAAAAATAAAATGCCAAAAATAAAAAGAATCAGAACTGTTAAATTATAAACAAATAGAAAGGGCTCAGAAATAACATGCAAATAAAGACCTGTTTTAATGCAGACACAGTAAAGATAAAAACTTTTTAGAGAAAAACTGAACTTGACACCCATTCATATATTATGCATATCACCACAGTGTTAAAGATTACATAAATATATAAATATTATAAAATATTTATGTATACTATAAAATATATAAATATTCAATTATTATAAAGATCAGACTCTTGAATGTTGCATTGCCACCATACATAAAGCATAATTATTGTACATTGGCGAGTTATTTCTACAAATTCTGAAACATTTATCAAAAGTTTATATATCTTTGATTGATATGTGACCTGACTGTGCAATGGTAAGTATCATGTAAAGTGATTGGGTTTGAAAGAAAAACTTCCAAGAAATAAACCACAAAATGAACAATCTTACATTTCTATGAAAGGATTTTAAGGTTCTCCAGCATTTGGTATATTTCATATAAAGTATTATTTCCTGAATTTAAAAAAAATCCCTTCTTGTTTACCTGAGAACTAAGGTAAAAGAAAAAAAAAGTATATTTTTATATGCCACACTTTACACACAAGTATTTCTGATAGAAGGCATTAAGTCTAGTCACATATTAAGTGGCAGAGCAGTATTTTGGATCTTGATTCCATTTCGTTTGGCTAAGACAACTATGGAAGTTTCATTTAAGTATTATGACAAAAAAGTGTATATCTTTTACATAAAAGAATCCATCCACCTTTTTTTTCATCCATTGATTTTCTGACCTGTATCAGCTTATGCCAGTTGACAATTTGATACTTTCAACAATTCCACTTAATTATTTAGGACTCAGACACAACTTCTGTTTCTTGAGAGCAATTGTGAACAACTTCAATAAAGATCTAAAAATTAATAATTACACAGAAAAGGTAATTCACAAGGAGTTAGAAAAACACTTCTTCTTTATAACTCTAATAGAGTATGAGAGAACAGTGAATGTTCCTTATATAAATTTCAGCAAAGCTTTCAAAGCAGTGTTCTACAGCACTCTCAAGCCATATCCTGGAAATGCAGTCTGGATGGATGGGCTGCACAGCATAGGAAAAGCTGTTCCATCAGCAGCCAGTGACTCTTGCAATGAGGTTTTCCTCAAGGTCAATACTGGAGCATATATTGTTTAATTCCTGTATCAGTGATCCGGCCAAAGGGATGAAAAAGATGGGGTTTTTCAGCGTGGAGAAGGTTCTGGTGAGACCTTATTGCAGCCTGACAGTAGTTAAAGGGGGCTTATAAAAAGAGGGAGAGTGACTATTTACGCGTACAGATAATGATAGGACAAGGGGGAATGGTTTTAAACTAAAAAAGGAAAGATTTAGATTAGATGTTAAGAAAGATTTCTCTGCTTTGAAAGAGGTGAGACACTGGATGGAACAGGTTGCCCAGGGAGGTGACAGATGCCCCATCCCTGGAAACATTCAAGTTCAGGTTGGTCGGGGCTCTGAGCAACCTGATCTAGTTGAAGGGGCATTGGAGTAGATGATCTTTAAAGGTCCCGTCCAACCCCAATTCTTCTATGATGCTATGATTTAAGCCTTCACTAGGTTTGTAGATCATGTCAAACCAAGGGAGCAGTCAGTAGACTGGAGGGGAGGGCAATTTTTCAGAGAGAATAGATCAAGAGAAATCTTAAAAATTTCCAGACATAAATATAATATCCTAGATATAGGAGAGATCATATCCTTTCCAAGACTTCAGACTGCAAAAAAAGACTTGGTGATCATGGTAAATAATCTGAGAATGGTGCCTTTTTTAGTGGTGAAAGGTAACTGTACACCAGACTTCATTTGCCAGACTACAGCCCTTAGGTCATGGGAAGAGGTACTTATTTTCATTTGTTTAGCCTTTTAGGAATGAATGAAGTCACATACAAGGCGACTGGGAGTTGGAGTGCCTGATACGATGACAGGATTGAGCACCTTGGTTTGTTTAGCTTCAGAAGCTAAAGGGGAAAACGAGCTGCAGACTTCCGCTACCTAATGGGTGTGGAGTTGGGAGTGGAGTAAAGGAATAAAGAGAAGACAGAGTTTAGCTCTTCCAAAGGGGAAAACAGCAGAAGAAGAGAAAAGGAAAAATGGAAAAGGGAAAAGGGAAAAGAAAAGAACTAAAAACTAACAATCAAACAAAAAAACCCCTAACAACAACAAAAGCAAAAAACAAACACCAAAGATAACTACTATAAAATACTTCAAGGGATATTCCAAATACAAACAAGGAGAAAAAAATCCCAAATCCACTGAAGGAATGTCCAAACACTTGGTCAAGTGTCCATAGATATTGTGGAATTCTCATTTTTTGTGATACTCAAAAATCTAACTGGACAGTGTCATTATTTAAGTTGGATCCAAGTTCACAGTTGGCTCTGCTTAGAAGAGGAGGAGGACAAAAAGTCCCTTCAAGCTTAATTTATTCTTAGATCCTATGATTATATTCTAGTTTGGATTTTTTACTAGTTCCTGACATAAGCACTCTTCCACTACACATTTACCTTTGAAAGAAATAAGTTATTTGAAAACTAAACTGTATTTGTTGATTTGGAAAATCAGAATGATGAAACTGAAATAAAATCTCCAGCTAAATGTTACCGAGAATATTAAAAAACACATGAATTATGAACCTGTACAAAGCAAATATGAAAACCTTTAGACCAGCTGTTAAGTAACATTTGAAAGCCAAGTGAAGTGAATTCGTAAAATAATGCACTAGATGGAAGAAATATACATACCCAGGGAAAACCTGTTTCTTTATCTCCCATTCTAGCTTACTTTCAGATATGCACTTATCACCGCTGAAGAAAACTGCTTTGCTCCATGTAATACCTTAAAATAATGTATTATTCTTTATATCCTGGTCCTTTTTTTGGTCTTTTTTCCCCCCTTCCTTGAAAGAAAGAGGAAAGTAATAACAAAAAAAAAATAAAAACAAACTTCAGGTATCTAAAAAAAAAGTAAAAAAAATGTTCTGACAGTTTTTATATATAGCTTCTGCTTAAAATTGATAATTTCCTATATTAGTAATATTTTGTATGTACAGAACTATACAAAATTGCTTTAATTGGCAACTATAAAGGATATGTCAGGCAACTTCTCCAGTACATGCTTAAATATAAAATACATATGATAAAAATGGTGCTGTTAAGCAACATATTTAACTGAAACCTGGTAAAGAAAGTTGTACCAATATGAAATGTGCTAATAGACTGATAGGAAATAAAGAAGCTTCAAATTAGTTTATTAACACATAACAGAAGGATATTTTAGTTTTTGTTTCCTCAAAATGCCAATGAAATTGACAGAGTGTGTTGGGTTTGAGTGGCAAGGTTTTGGTAGTGGAGGGGCTACGGGGGTGGCTTCTGCGAGAAGCTGCCAGAAGCTTCCCCCATGTCTCATAAAGCCAATGCCAGCTGGCTCCAATGCTGGCCAAGGCTGAGACCAGCAGAGACAGAGGTAGCATCTTTGGGGTAACAGATTCAAAAACGGGAAAGAAGTTACTGCTCAGGATCAACTGAAGTAAGAGAAGAGACAGGTGAGAATGTGTGAGAGAAACAGTTCTTCAGACACCAAGTTCCGTAAAGAGAAAGGGAAAGGAGGTGCCCTAGGTGCCAGAACAGAGATTCTTCTGCACTCCATGGTGAAGATCATGGTGAGGCAGGCTGTCCCCCTGCCGCCCACGGAGGCCCACAGGGGAGATGCAGATATCCACCTGCATCCTGTGGTGGACCTCCTGCTGGAGAAGAGGAAGAGTGTGAGGAGTCCTCCCCATGAGCAGGAAAGAGTGGGAGAGATAAGGTATCATGGACTAACAACAACCCCGATTCCCCCTCTCCCTGAGCCACTGAAGAAGGGGAGGTAGAGAAATAGGAATAAAGTTAAGCCTGGAAAGAAAAGAGGGGTGAAAGAAAGGTGTATTAAGGTTTGGGTTTGCTTCTCTGACTTGATTGGTAATAAATTCAACAAATTCAACAATTTTCCCCAAGTTGAGTCTGTTTTGCCTGTGATGGTGATTAGTGAGTGATCTCTCCCTGCCTTTATTTCGGCCCATGAGCCTTTAGTATGTTTTCTCCCTCCTGTCCAGCCAAGGACGGGAGTGATAGAACAGCTTTGGTGGGCGCCTGGCATTCTGCTGTGATCAACCCACCATGAAAAGACATGCTACCATACACACAGAAATTATTTTTTTACATGTGAAAGCTATGCATGGTCCTCAGTTACTGCAAATCCAACTCTGCCTTGATTTACAAAGCCTTAGAATACTGGCTGATTTTTTGTGCACTGAGTGCTTTAGATCAGAGTTTTTCCACGCTAAGTTTAGCATGGCATATATGCTTGCATATACTAAGAAATGTTACTCATTTGCATATACTGTCTAATCCTAAGCAAATCTCAGGACCCAATCAAATTATTTGTTATTTGGCCTCTATTGGAATGGGGAAAAAAATGTTTTCAGAGATAAAACTTCATGGTAAAAACTACAGAAAACAGAGTGTGATGCAGACATGAAATACTAATGTACTTTATCTCAGCATTTTGTTAAAACAAACATGAATTCCTTTGTTGTCAGCATAGGTTTTAATGTTGCAGTAGGAAGAAATTAGTACCCAACGTATAGAGATTAAAAAAAGATATTTTTCTTTGGTTTTGTTATGACTGCAATGACTTTGCATAATCGTTGCAGCAAGTTGTGGAAGAGACAGAAAATGAATAAAAGCTGCCAACTGCATAGAGGATAAAGTCATTGCTGTGAATTTTCAGCTGTGCTGTACTGTCTTATTGACTGCACACTACAAAACCAGAGGATGTTCAGTTCATATGCAGGCAGAAAATAAAGCTTTTCAAGTCCAGATGTCTTAATGCTGATGAAAAGATAAAAGTTGAATTTTGAAATGTTAATGTTTTATTTCTAAAATATTTTAATTTTAATTTTTCACCCCTTAAGGCACTTTCTTTTCCTGTTTTCTTTAAAGCAACCAGATGGTTGAAACTTGTAGAGCAAGAGCTATTTATACACTTCAATTTTCAGTCTTTATGATTTTTGGTAGAAAACATAACATTGTTCCTTAAGAATAAAGTAGTCAATTAAACATAAAAAATACCATAACACAAAAGAAGGTAGCTAAGAACCAGACAGTTAAATTCATTTCTCTTCTCCTTAGAGTGCAAATCCTTGCTTAAGGAGTAATGAAGGAAGGCTTGCTTACCTGAGCTACTTGTAGTACAGTTCAACAAAATCTAGTCCAGCAATAACATGAAGCTGTATTAAGAAGAGTTTTCTTAACTACTCTAAAATCCATGGAAACTCTGTCAGCAGTGCCAAAGTCACATACAACTAGCAGAAAAATCAGATCAGTGTGAGAACCTCTCTGTAGCTATAGCTGCAGTGCATGGGAAGATAAAATTGATTTACACAATCCTTAAGAAACATACAGGCAAGCAGGCAGCAGCTTGAACTGAACTCTGGTTCATTCCTAGATTCAGAACTATCTGTGATTTGGAAACAAGCAACCCTGTTAGGAACTGTCAGAGCTTTATTTGTACCCATTGTGAATGAGTGTTTTAGGTTGCTCAAAGAATTGCTATCAAAGCTATTGGCAAAAGCAGGTTCAATATAAAAGTAAAACCATGAAAAAGTTAATTGGGGAGGTTCATCCTACTACTTACTAAATGGTTAAAGCACACAGAGAAAAATTGAACTAGAATCTAAAATCAATAAAAACTAAAACGAACCTAAAATGATCTATGTGGAGTCTGGGGATGGAAAAGGCTAAGGATGAAAAGGAATAAGGGAGACACTCCCATTGAGTCACAAGGTTCAGAATGGACCATTTGCTATACTTAGCCCTGGATCAGCCAACGCTTTAGACCTAAAAGTTTAAACAGCACTTAAACTTAGCAGCTCTTAATAGATAGCCTAATTTAAACAATTAAACAAAAGATTCTATAGTATTTACTATAAGCCCATGTTACAAATGTGCCACCACAGCATGACAGTAACTCACTTACATGTCTAACTTGCTTACAAATCTAACATATTTAAGAATATAAGAGAGCAATGTTCATAATACATTTCCTGTAGCATATTCACACTTGCACACACACAGCTCTAAAGAGTATGTACAAGGTATATACCTATGAAAAATTCCCCTCGAGTTCTGTGAAGTACTCATGTCGGATGCTTTTGCATCTTCTCAGTGGGTGAAGGGTTGAGCCATGAGGAATGGAGGTATCAGCCCTGGTCAGCGTTCCGTGGTGATCCTCCAAGTATAGTCAGCTTGAGAGTTCTCTGTCTCTGAGAGGTGTTCCACTCACAGACATTGCTGGTTGCAGCCCACTGTGGTCTGGGAGAGCTCAAAGGGTCTCACAGAGGACTGCTATTTATAGGATCACAAGAGAACTGGCTTTAGTCATAATAATTTTCCATCCTGGCCTGAATTTGGGTTGGTAACTTTCCTGGAAAGTTTGACAACAAATACATTGCTCCACTTGGGTTGTTATTCAGGCAAGAAAAATCTGTTTCCAAAGCTGCTCATTAAAAACCAGGAGCTTGTTAGCACTAGTTCCTGGCAGCAGACAGTGTTTCTGATAAGCTCAAGAGGACCTTAGCCCAGGTGCTGTTCATCAAGGTCAAGGCCTAAAGACCATTTCTGATATAATGGTGCAGCTCTAGGAAAGGGTGGGCGAATGCGCCACCACAGTACCAATTTCAGCCAATAGCTAAAGCCCAACTTCAGTGCTACTCAGCAGCCAGACAGATGGACTTTAGAGGACCCTAGGCTCTATCTTGGTCTGGGAATTTTGATGAAAAATGTTTGTATGACAACTATACAAAGTTAGCCTTGGGAAGGGAGATGCAGGAGAAAAATAATGTAGCTATGATCACATCATGATCTGGCTGTGAGCTCTGTCCACGTAGAACTATTCTATATTTTAAACTTCCTTCACAGTCATTCGGACAAAGATAAAAAATATTAAGGTATACAGGCTTAATGATAATATCCAGGCAATGCAGAGAAAAAAAGTTGTGTCTATACTATCCTTTCACATGAAAAAAAGTGTTCACGCGCTTGAGTGTGCATGACTGACATCCATCCCTGACCATATATTCCATTATAGGATGCTTGTTGTAATATCACTCAGCAAACGTAAGACAAGTCAGTGAGGTTCTTTCCAGATTGGCTTGATATTAAGTTTAGCAGTGTAGTATGGGAGTTGCAATCTGCCAGATAGGGGCATCTGGCCTGCTATAACATGGGGAGATAATTTAAAACTCACTGTACTGCTCTATTTCCAGTCTCAGGCTGCAGAATAAGTTTAAATCAAGCCTGCACTACCACCTGCTATTAAGTCCTTTGTGAGCTCTAAGCTATCTCAGCACTGGGAAAGATAACTAGAAGAAGGGTAGAGGTATATAGAAACACAAACTGTTTCATACACATGCTTCTTAAAAATAGGGGTTTTTTGCTGTTCAATCTCTCAGAATTTAGCATTGTTCCTACGAAAAGTTTCTGCCTCCCCAAGCGACACCCACCTCCCCTACCCCACCTAAATTCCTCTGATGAAGCAATGGCCAGAAGTCTCACTACAGACTTTCATCACAAGGAAAATGTTTGTGAAAATCTAATAATAAAGTGGTTACAAAAGCCTTTCCTTTAGAAACATCAGAGGATGTGGGCCCAAGAGATCAATGTAGTGTTAACTGCATCCCACTGAAATAGCTGGCAAGGCAGGGGAAAAAACCCCCACAAAAATCCATATTATCTTTCCCCCTGAAATCCACCAAATCCACCAATTCCAAACTAAAAAAAAACCAAAACCAAACCAAACAAAACAAAAACAAAAACCAACCAACCAACCAAAAGCAAAAACAAAAAAAAAAGCAAACAAAATAAAAAGACTAAACAAAACTTAAAGACATAGAATTTCATGGATCACAGATTCAGGCTGGAGGGGCTTAGGAGGCCCCTAGTCCAACCACCCGAACATAGCAGGGTCAGCTCAGAGGTCAAACAGATTGCTCAGGGTTTTATCCAGTCTGGTCTTGTTAATCTGAAAGGATGGAGACTCCACAGCCTTCTCCACTCCTTGACTGTGCTTAGGGTGAAAATACCTTTATAAACAATCCTAATCTCTTGTATCAGTTTGTGCCCATTATACTTCTTCTCCTGCCATGCATCACTGCAAAGAACCTGGCATCTGATGCATTTTACATGAAAATCGTGTGTAAAAAACAGTAGTTGTATAAAATACAGGATAGTCTTTGAAATACAGACTGAAACCGACATTTTCAGTTTGTGGAAGGAGAGGATAGAAATATCCCACCTTCTCTGTCCGGTAAGTTTTAAGAGACTGCCTCTGGGTTTTGTAGTGTCCCTGACCCAGCAAGCATACTATGAAAGCATCAACTAAAGCCCTTCAGGCAAGGCAGACAGAGAAGTGCCAGATTTCGGAAGACAAATTTGCCTGACTTAAATATTCAACTTCTCTGAAATAAAAGCATTTGCAAGCATTTCAGCTTGGGGTCAGAACTGCTGCGGTCCCAAACATAGGAACCCTTGAAGCTTTGTGATAATAATACACACATTCTCAAGAGTATGCTTTTTGGTTTAAACATTGAGTTCCATTGCAAGAAAAATAAAAAACACCAACAATCCTACATACACTTGCTGCAGACATTTGTTAGAACTGCTTCACAAACATCCTTTTCTCAGCATAGCCCTTTAGGCTCTTTATAAATATTAATTTACAGAGTACCCAAGAGGCATAGAATTTTTTTCCTGATGAAAAGAGAAGACAGACAGAACATCTATTCCCAACTTCACACAGAAAATCTTCAGCAGAGCAAGAAACTGAACCTACATGCCTTACTTTCTCAGGCAGACTCTAGTGGTACAGCTTCTTTTCTCTACAGACCCCTTTACTACTCAGTTGGCATGATCCTTTGGAGATCTGAGATTAAATGTTGACAAAGAGACAGGGTCAGGAAAGGCGTGTTCAGCTAGGAGACCAGAGGCCATGCTTGCCAACAAAGGATTGGTTACAATGCAATATGGAATCCAATTACCTTCCAATAGAAATTTCTGCAGAAAAAACAAAACATGTTCATCTGACAACTCCGTGATATGCAAGCCAGTTGGGGGGGTGAGATTTGTTGCTGTTTGTTTGGGGTTTCTGAAAGTTTTTGCACTTGGACAGGTGGTTCAAACTTGGAAGAATAGACAAATAGACAACAGCATTAAAAAAACTAAATCAAAAGCTGCATGCCAAAAAATCTCATTCTATGTCCTTCTGCTGATATAAGCAAAGTAACATGGACATGTTATTACAAAAGTTTGCTTTTTAATTTTAAGGAATTTTGCATATGGAATTTCCCTTCTGTTATTCCTTAACTTTAATAGCAAAAAATGTTATAACCAGCCACTGAAAAAAAAAATAAAAAAAAGTGATTGATAAAACAGTGTTAGCTAAGTTCAGTTATTATTGACGCAGTGTTTTGTTTTGTTTCTCCACACATTCACATAAAAGTGAGATGGCACCATAGTCTCTCAGTCTCTCACACTCACAGAAGAATTTTAATTCTGAAGGCTCTTCTTCATAGAGTTATACAGTTGAGATTTCCATGCTTAGTAGACGAATTAGAGAGGGGAAATTCTTGTCTTGACCTAAATATCTTTCACCACAGGTGAGAAGACAGGATAGACTGGTGCCTTTCCAGAGTTCAATAGTTACCAATACCTGTTACAGCGACACCACAGGCCACATGCTACTGCTCTTGATAAATTCTGAACATGTTCACACAAGTGCCCACTATCAGGGAAAGAGAGATGAAGGTGGTCTCAAGAACACTGAAGTTATGACAGTCATGGAAACAATATCAAACACTTACTGATTTCACAGAACCCTGCTTCATCGATACTGTCTTATGTGCCTTTCAAATACACAAGGTAATTCTGTGAAGAAACCTTCCAGGCTGAGAAGCACATTTGCAATCTCCTACTACTCATTTTCTATAATTTTGTCTGGATTGTTCTTCTCACATCATCAGTAAAAATAAAAATAAAACAAAAACCAAATGCAGAGTTTCCCTTCTGTGAAGTGAAAGAACATATCTTGCTCAAAGTTAAATATAAAATCAATAAAGTATTCATCTGCTTTAAAACTATGCCAGCTCCAGACCATAAAGTGAGTTTGAAGTCATTCCCCTCATCTGCTGGACAAGGAAAGGAAAATATAATGAAAGGCTCGTGCGCTGGTATAAAGACAGGAAGATTCACCAAATACATTAATGGGCAAAACATACTTAACTTGGGGAAATTAGTTTAGTTTATTGCCAATCAAATTAGAGTAGGATAATGAGAAATAAAGCAAAAAGTTAAAAACTCCATCTCCTCACCCCTCCCTTCTTCCCAGGTTTAACTTCATTGCTTTCGATTTTTCCTACCTCCTTTTCCCCCAGCAGCACAGTGGGAAAGGGAATGGGGCCTGCGGTCAGTTCAACATATGCTGTCTCTGCCACTCCTTCCTCCTCAGGGGAAGGACTCCTCATACTCTTTTCCTGCTCCAGTGTGGAGTCCTTCTCCCATAGCAGATTGTCCTCCATGAACATCTCAAACATGAGTTCTTCCCATTGGCTGCAGTTCTTCACAAACTGCTCAAGCATGGGTCTCTTCCGTGGAATACTGTCTTTCAGGAACAGGCTGCTCCAGAGTGGCACCTCTGCAGGGTCACAAGTCCTGCCAGCAAGCCTGCTCCAGCGTGGGCTTTCTACAGGTCCACTGCCCCCTTCAGGTATCCACCTTCTCTGTTTTGGGGTCTTCCACGCTTTTCAAGTGCATATCTGCTTCACCGTGGACCTCCATGGCTGCAGAGGGACAGCCTTGGTCTTCATCACAGTTTCTGTGCCTGAAGCACCTCCTCTCCCTCCTTCTTTGCTGCCTTGGTGTCAGCAGAGCTGTTTCTCTCATATATTCTCACTTCTCTCTGCTGATGGTATTCCACAGGTTGGTTTTCTTTTCTGCCACCGTCGCTGATGGGCTCAGCCTTGGCCGGTGGTGGGTCCCCGTTGGAGTTAGCTGGCATTGCCTCTGTCAGACATGGGGGAAGCTTCTAGCACCTTCAAATAAAAGCCACACATGTAGCCCATCCTCCCCACCTCCCACCCTCTGCCAAAAAAAAAAAAGAAAAAAACTCAAAACTTGACAGGTAAACCCAATATATTCTTTTTATTCTAAATCTGGACCAAGACAAAATTTTGACAGAAAGTAAACTGTTGACCTATCATTGATGTGAACATCTAAGCATACCCAAACATACCATTCCTGGCCACCTAACTACTGATTACCCTAGCTAAATCTGAGATATGAGACAGAGTACTAGAATTTTCCACATCAGGAAGAACAGCCTGATTGTAAAGCAGTCAATGAAAATCATATCTACAACATGGTACAGTCATATCAATTGCATTAAGATAAGTTTTTGAGTGTATACCTGTCTCCATTCAGACACTGTATACAAGACACTGATCTGTATTCAAGAATCTGTATTCTTATGAGAGTAGCTTTAGAGATCAGATAAAATAAACTATCTGTTCTGGCATGTCATTTTTTCCCTTAACTATTAATATTTTTGCCTTACTTTTCTTTTGTTTATTCAGCAGTTATATAAACAATTGCACACATTTCACACCATTTCCCCACTAATTTGCTAATCATTTTTTTACCACAGCTTTTATTCACAGTACCAAGCGACTAGATTAAGAGATTCTTCTCAACCAGTTTGATAAATGGGTCTTCTATAGACCCATTTGATTGGGTCTTCTATAGACCCAATTCCTTCAACTCTTCTTGTTCTCCTTGGATAATATCTGAGTGTCAACAAAATTCCTCTGTATTCAGTTCAGAAATGCCACATTTTTAAGTATAGGAAAGTGTTTTAAAGCTTCTGAGCTTTCTAAAAGTCTCATGTTTTTTCATTCTAAGGAATATCATCAGTGTAATTCCAAAAAGTAGACTGTAAAACTGCAGAACACCACCAGCAGCTTTATAGTAGGTTTCAGATATTCTTCAAATTGCTTTATAAGTATCTGTTAAAGTAAAACAAAAACTCCAACATGTACAATAGCTTTCTCAAAGAACTTCCAATAAAGTAGCTTTTTCTTGAAAAAAATCTTCCATATAAGCACCATATTTTAGTATCCATTAGCAGAGAAAAGAATTTAAAAAAATCTCTACATAATGGTAAGTCTGAAAGCTTCTACTTGGTTGTTTTAAGCAGTATAGTACTTACTTTCAGTGTTAGGGTTTAATTTCCTCCCTTAACTTTTTTGTGCAGAGGAACATTTTTTTTTCAATAGTAGAAGGAAGATTTGGTCTAAATATATGTACACACACACACATATGTGTCTTGTTGTACACAGAAAATTTGTATTTATATTAAACAGCCATCTCTGCACACTGTTTGGACAATAAATAATGGTGAGTTACTACTACTACTCATACGTGTATTTTGTAGATACAGAGACAGCTTCATGTGACTCTATTCTCATTCCATGCATCTTTATAAACAGTATATTTTAAACACTCATGTAAGTGAAGGATTAAATTGCGTTATTACAAGACATGTAATTTCAGAGTTTATTAAAAGAACATTTCTAAAGATTCCCATCCCTGTAGGCAACAGCTGGTGATAGAAAAGGAACAGCTGTTGGTTTTCAACAGCTGGTGACAACAACTATTGATGAGAGATATTACATTTTTTGATAAAGAAGAAAAACACCATCACTGCTTCTGCACAGTAAAACCAACACACTGGCAACAGGAATGAAAAGTGCTTATTTGCCTTATTAAAAACTCAGGGCATGTCTACCGCTGGTAACAGAGCAAGAACTGACAAAAAAACCAAAAACATCTAAAACAAACTAAAACAGCCAAACAAAAAAGGAACAAATTTGAGTCCAAAACATGCACAAATTTTGATCTAAAAATGGAATAGCACAGTGTTGTGGCAGATGACCTTGGTAATACACAGACACTTAGTTTTGTGGTAGACAGGTTTGAAGTTTCCATACCTTGTCCTGCTACACAAACAAATACCTCCTTTGAAGGTTTTTCATGCATCTGTTGAAGTCCTGATAAATTTGCAGGATAACTTTCCAATTTGGGAGAGGCTGTGTGCAAGCACTACTGTCAGTGTACAGAGTTCAGTTAATGTGCATAATAAGAAGGGCTAAATCTCTGTGTGCCGGTCATTTTCCCTGAACTACAAAGTCCACCTCTTATACTAAATATAAATATTTTCTTATTGTTACATTATTCTATTGCCTAGAATAAAAATTTGAGTTCTGATTGGCCAATGGTGAGGTGGGGATGATGGGGGACTTCCTGAGGTGCGGGTTGATGGAGGACCTCTGTCTTCTTTAAGCTGACTTCCAGCCCAAAGAGCTCAGCAGCATCTGCAAAGCAGGAAGTTAAACGCTGCAGGGCTGCTTCTGTGTGGGCGACAAGGGCGGCGTCATCAGCATAAAGCAGCTCCCGGACAAGATGGTTTAAGGTCTTGGTGTGAGCCTTCAGTCGCCTTAGATTGAATAGGCTTCCATCAGTATGATATCGAATGTAGATACCGTCCTGATCATCGAGGTCTGCTGTGGCCCTTTGGAGCATCATGCTAAAAAAGACTGTGAATAGGGTAGGAGCGAGAATGCAGCCTTGTTTCACACCATTCTTAATTAAAAGGGGCTCAGAAAGTGCATTGCCATATCTGACTTGGCCGTGCTGATCCTCATGGAGTGAGATGATCATTTTAAGGAACTTGGGGGGACAACCTAAACATTCCAAAATCTACCACAGACCTTTTCTGCTCACAGTATCAAAAGCCTTGGTGAGGTTGACAAAGGTTACATAAAGACCTTTGTTCTGTTCCCTACACTTCTCGTGTAGTTGTCTGAGAACAACTCCATCAACCTGCACCTCAGGAAGTCCCCCATCATCCCCACATCACCATTGGCCAATCAGAACTCAAATCAGTCCAGCAGTTTAATTACCTAGGCAACCTCATCTCCTCAGATGGTAAGATTGACGGAGAGATAGACAACAGGTTGGCAAAGGCATAGAGTGCTTTTGGAAAACTCCACAAAAGAGTATGGCGTAATAAACACTTGAAGAAAAGTACCAAGATCAGTGTTTACAGAGCCATAGTGCTGTCTACTCTCTTATATGGTTCCAAATCATGGGGCATCTACCGCCACCACCTACGTCTCCTAGAGCGCTTCCATCAATGCTGCCTCCGTTCAATCTTAAACATCCACTGGTCAGATTACGTGACCAATACATCTGTTCTAGAGCAAGCAGCTGTCACAAGTATTGAGGCCATGTTACTGAGAACGCAGCTGCAATGGGCAGGGCACGTCTCAAGGATGAAGGACCACCGCCTCCCTAAGATCCTGCTCTATGGTGAACTTGCCACTGGCTACCGCAAGAGAGGAGCCCCGAAGAAAAGATACAAGGACTCCCTGAAACAACATCTCAGCCTTGACCATATTGATCACCATAACTGGTCTACTCTGGCCTCAAATCGGGAGGCCTGGAGACACACCATCTATAACGCTGCTGTCTCCTTTGAGAACACACGCAGGATCACTCTCGAGGAGAAAAGGCAACGCAGAAAGAACCGTGTTCTGCAGAATACACCATCTAAGGAGTCTTTCTGTTGTGCCTTTTGCAATCGGATATGTCTGTCTCGTATTGGCCTCATAAGTCACCAGCATGCCTGTAACAAATGTGGATAGAGCCTTCCCAAATCTTCATTCGCGAAGCCCAGCCATGAGAATAAAAATTAGATCGCTTCTGAAGAGGCTCAAGAATTATGCAATAAGTTACAAAACTTCTGAAAGACAATTTTTCAATAAATTTCTTTAATCAGAAACTATTTCATTATCATGTCTATCACATAAAAGCTCCAGCCACACTTTGCTGCTGGGTGTTCTCTTTGTTATGCCAAGGGAAAAATGTTCCAAGGCAAAGAACTGGAGACCCCTGGGCATTCCAAACACTGGCACTTCTTTGGCAGTGCTTATAGGGAGTCAAGGCCTTTCTTCTCCCCACCAAGAGGAGGCTGAGGATGCAAAAGTTGGGAGGGAATACATATGGGACAGCTAACCCCAACTGACCAAAGGGATATTCCAGACCACATGATGTCTTCTGTATGGTGCATATACAGCTTAGGGAAGAAGGAAGAAGTTGGGAGACATTTGAAGTGATGATGTTTATCTTCCCAAGTAGAATGGTGTTTGTCTTCCCATTACACGTGATGGAGACCTGCTTCCCTGGAGATGGCTGAATACCCGCCTGCCCATGAAAATTAGTGAATGAGTTATCTGTAGACTGAGAATTTTACTTCCCTGAACTAGGAAAATATTTTTCTCCCTCCCCAAAAGTATTCAGTATGCTTAAAAGTCGTAGCACAAGAACTTTAGAGGATGCAGGATCATCACCCATTTCCAAATAAAATCCAATTGCTGTAATAAAATGAAGAAACAAGATGTAAATGAAAAGGGTAAATATTCTAAGATTTAGCTTTCCACAATTTCATAATTTTTCCACTCCCCAAAAGTATTATAGATTGTCTACCAAAAGCTCTGACATTTTCCGTCATATTCATTATAGCAAAAAGAACAAATGTTTGAGAAACCACACACTGATCTCAATCTTTCTTTTTTCCCTCCTTTTCCCAAAAGACTCAATTTATCTAGATAATGCAGCTTCGTAACCTTGATAATTCAAAGTGGTTTGGAATTGCTAATTTCATTAAATACCTAGAAGCCTTGTAAAGTAATACACAAGATGTTTAATACAGTACTTGGCAGTTACATACAAAGTAATTTTCCATAGTCTTACTTGCAGGACAAGAACACTTAATCATGTAATAACATGGAAAAATAAACATTCAAGATGTTCTTGAACTCAATCCTAAATCAAGAAGAGACTCAATAGAAAATATTCTTCATAAATTTGGAGTCCCATGAAAGAAATGGAACAAGGATGGAAGGTTATTTAAACAAACTAACAGAAACTGTGTTTATTAAAAAGTTATTTTCTGTATAACAGTCTATGGTGAACACCAAAAGCTACAGAAGTAAATTTTAGAATCCACCCGCTGTCCTAGCAAAAGTTTACTAGTTTACTCTGCTCTTTTCACAGAATCACAGAATTGTTAGGTTTGGAAGGGACCTCTGGGATCACCTAGTCCAGGCCCCCTGGCAAGGCAGGGTCATCTAGAGCAGGTTACACAGGAACACATCCAGGTAGGGTTTGAATGTCTCCAGAGACGGAGACTCCACAACCTTCCTGGACAGCCTGTTCCAGTGCTCTGCCACCCTCAACATAAAAGAACTTTTTGTGTTTCAGTTTATGGTCATTGTTCCTTGTCCTGTCATTGGGCACCACCAAAAATAGTCTGGTATCTTTCTCTTGGCACCCGCCTGTGAGATATTTATACTCATTATTGACATCCCCTCTCAGTCTTTTCCAGACTAAACAGACCCAGCTCCCACAGTCTCTCCTCATAAGAGAGATGGTCTAGACCCCTAGTCATCTTGGTGACCCTCCACTGGACCTTCTCCAGTAGTTCCTTTTCTTTCTTGTACTGAGGAACCTAGAACCAGACACAGTATTCAAGATGTGGCCTCACTAGGGCTGAGTAAGAGGGAGGATCACCTCCTTTGACCTGCTGGTCACACTCTTCCTGATGTAGGAGGCCCTCCTGGCCCCAAGGGTACACTGCCAGCTCATGGTCAGCTTGTCACTCACCAAGACACCCAGGTCCTTCTCTACAGAACTGCTCTCTAGTAGGTCAGCCACCAACCTGTACTGGTACTTAGGGCTATTCATCCCCAAGTGTAGGACCCTACACTTGCCCTTGTTGAACCTCATTAGGTTTCTCTCCACCCAGTTCTCTAGCCTATCAAAGTCCCACTGAATGGCAGCACAGACGTTCAGATGTATCAGACACTCCCCCCAGTTTCATAAGAGCAGCAAACTTGGTGAGGATACATATCCCTTTGTATAGGTTATTGAAAAACAAGTTGAATAAGCATTGACAGCATTGATCCCTAGGGAACGCAGCTAACTACAGGTGTCCAACTGGATTCTACTCTGCTGATCACAACTCTCTGACATCTGCCATTCAGCCAGTTCTTGATCCACCTCACTGTCCATTCATCTAACCCACATTTCCTGAGCTTATCTACTAGGATCTTATGGGAGACAGTGTCAAAAGTCTTGTTGACGTTAAGGTAGACAGCATCCTCGTTGACCCATCCTGCCATGCCATTGTAGAATACTGTTAGATTGGTCAAGATCATTTCTTCTTGTGAATCCATGATGACTACTCCTGATGACCTTCTTTTCTTCCACGTGTTCATGACCTCCAGAATGACCTGTTCCATCATCTTTCCACAGATGGAGGTGAGGCTGACTAGCCGGTAGTTTCCTGGGTCCTCCTTCTTGCCGTTTTGAAGATGGGAATAACATTGGCCTTCCTCTAGTCATCAGGTCTCTCTCTTGTTCTTCGTGATTTTTCAGTGATGGAGAGTGGCAGAGCAACAACATTGTCCAGCTCCCTCAGCACTCATGGTTGCGTCCCAACAGGGCCCATGGATTTATGGGTGTTAAACCTGCCTAGCTGATCTCTAACACAATGCTCTATGAACAGGGGAAGTCTTCCTTTCTCTGGCCTTTTTCTCTTACCTCCTAGGTCTGGGACTCCTGAGAGCCATCCTTAGCAGTGAAGACTGAGGCAAAGAAGATATTCAGTAATTCAGCCTTCTCTGTGTCTTCTGTTACCAAGAAATCCATGTGATTCAGCAGCAGGCCCACATTTTCCTTAATCTTCCTTTGGCTGCCAGTTCATTCTGCTGGCAGGTCTCCTGCCCTCTTTGCCTGATTTCTTCATCATAGGGATTCACAGGTCTTGAGCTTGGAAGAAGTGGTGCTTAAATATTGACCAGCTCTCTTAGACCTCTTCTAGAGCCTTATCCTATGGAATTCCTCTGTGCAGGTCCCTGAAGAGGCCATAGTCATAATCTTGCTCACTGTTCTGCTACCTCTTCTTTCAATACTGAACTCTATAGTACCAACAAGGCCTTCCCAGTTTGTTAGTATAAGGTCAAGCAGTACACCATTTCTTTTGGGAACTTCCACTACCTGTGACAAGAAGTCATCATTAATGCTTTCCAGGAACCTCTGTAGATTCTCCAGTAGATGTCAGGGTTGTTAAAGTCCCCCACAAGAACCAGGGCATGTGACCTTAAGACTGCTTTTAGTTGCCTGTAGAAGGCCTCAAACACTTCATCCCCTTGAATCAGG
>NW_016690206.1:4626708-4628398 GCF_001604755.1 Lepidothrix coronata | reverse complement strand
CAGACAAGGAAGGTGCAGTGGTAGAGTTGCTCTTTATGTGAGGCAACACTTAAAATATATATCGAGCTCTGTCATGGTGAGGATGATGAGCAAGTTGAGAGCTTACTAGTCTGCCCTTTTATCTTAACCTGTAAGCTCTCAACTTGCTCATCATCCTCACCATGACAGAGCTCGATATATATTTTAAGTGTTGCCTCACATAAAGAGCAACTCTACCACTGCACCTTCCTTGTCTGTCTCTCCTAAACAGCCTGTAGTCCTTCATGATATTCCAATCACGCAAGCTATCCCACCATGTCTCCATAATTACAATGAGACCAAAGCTCTGTGACTAGACATGGATCTCTAGTTCTTCTTGTTTGTTCCCCACAGTGTGTCCATTGCTGCACAAGCACTTAATAGAAGTATTTGGTGGTGACAATATCCCAGTGGGGGTGCAAAGGGATTCCTTGTGGTCTTGTCTAGTGGTTGTGTCTTTGACTGCTTATGCTTAATCAAGGTATTCCCTCTTACAACACCTTTTACTGCTAGGATGTTTCTCCAATGTTTCCTTGTTGGTTTCTATTATCTCAGGAGTCTCTGGTTTGTCTCATCAAGGCTGCACATGTGTTCCAGTGTGCTCCAGTGTGTCTAGTACATATCAGTGTTGCCTGCAGAGGGCCCTCTCAGGTACCCTGTCCCTCTAACTTTTTCATACTATCCCAGTATGCCAGAGAGTTTGCCAGGGACAAGCCTGATATTGCTCCCCTCCCCCATCACATCTAGTTTAAAGCCCTGCTAATAAGTCTCCCTAGTTCACAGGCAAAGATTCTCTTTCCTCACTGAGAAAAGTGAGTTCCATCTGATGCCAGCATGGCTGGCACTGTGTGAGCCATACCATTATCAAAAAACCCCCAAAATTTTGGTGGTGACAGCAGCTATGGAGCCATGTATTAATAGACAGCCCATATATTTCTTTCAGTGCGGCTGATTTCAACTGGAAGCATGGAGGAAAAAATAACTTGTGCCCCAGATTCCCTTACCAAACATCCTAAAGCTCTGAAATCTTTTTCTATTGCCCTCAGACTGTGTATTGCCATTTGTCCCCTTCATGGAAGATCAGTAACGGGGCTAGTAGTCTGTCGGCTGGACCAGGTTTGGAGGTTTCCTGGTGACATCCTTAACCCAGGACCCAGAGAGCCAGCAGACCTCCCTATGGGAGGTCCTTATGGATTGGCCCAACTGGTTGGCCCAACTTCCTGCTTCACAACTGGTACCTGCTGGAATGAATAGAGGATCCCCTTAGTCTTGAATTGTTTCTAGTGGCTGCTCCTCCCTTAGGGAGGTCAGAGCATATTCCCACCACTGTGTGTCCCTCTCTGATTCTCTAATGCTTTTCAGCCTTTCTGCTTCATCTTGTAACTCCGCTGAGCAGGTCATCCACATGGTCACATCTGATGCGACTACCACCACTGCTACAATCCATTGAGAGGGTTAAGCATTCTCTGCAGCCTGAAGCCTAGATAGCTACATGTTTTTTACATGTTTTTCATGTTTTTTGGGAGCTCTCTCTGGGTCACCACATCTTTCTTGGTGACCTTAAATGACTTAGCTCCTTGCAGAGCAGACACCACATTTGAGCTCTCTCAGAGAGTGTAAGGACCAGCAGCTGATCTAACTGCCTTTGCTGCAGCTCCTCAGTGCTCTTCCC
>NW_016690206.1:4526933-4626698 GCF_001604755.1 Lepidothrix coronata | reverse complement strand
AACCCAAATTCTGAGCACCACAATGAGCACGGGAGAAAAACCCCACCTTCACAAGGTTTCCATCCTCTTTCTAACACATTTTTAATACACAGAAAACAATTCAATCCATCATTAACATCTTGAAACACCCAACTTGTTAATATTAGAGCAAATGTACTGCCTTTTAAAACCTAATCTGTCATCTAAATATTTTTTAAAAACAAACAAAAAATTATGGTAACTTTCAGTGGGTTAAAACAAAAAAGTAATAAAGAATAATCAACAATGTATAAAGAAACAAGCTATTGCTAATGGCAAAATTTCATTTCTTTGGAGCATTATCATGCCAAGCCATTCCAAGCTGAGCCAGGCTGGCTTGGTGTTCTGGGCCTGCTGCATGACAGGCTCCTGAGGATCAGACTACTCAATGGAGAGAGTTGGGGTGTTCCGTTCTTCCCAACTGGGCTGGAAAATCCATTGTTAACCATTGAGTGCTACAGTAAGATCCCAGTCTGAAGCTGAAAGACTGTTGAGAAAGGCAACAGGACTCTTCTGTCTGGTGGGCAAAGAAGCACCCCAGGCCATGGGAGTCCCACCCCAGGGATGAATGGCTGTGGTCTCATCACAGCCTGCATCCTCCATTCTCCAGGGACAGCTACTATGGTGGTTCTTGTCCTCCACAAGAGTATTTCAGACACAACAGTCCCAATGCACAACTTCTACACCTAGAGGTGACTCTCCATCAGAAACAGTCTGGAAATTGTTGTTCCCATCCTCTGCCCATGTACTCAGATACTGCTGCCACTGTGATCTCCCCAATTCCCAGACACAAACACATTTCTGCATTGCACTAATCAGCTTCCTTCAGGCTCTTGGTAGCCAGGAGTGTATGTTGAGTTGCTAATCACTCTCTACAGGGCTCGATGTCTCTGTGGGTCCTACCAGTAATCCTCTCTGCTGTACCGTGGCCACATGATACTCCATAATCTCAGCAGCAGCTTTAATGGCAGGGAGACCAGAGAAGAGCTGTTCCATCAGCTAAAGCAAATCAACTCTCAGCTTTTAGCCTGGGGGACTTCGGTGTAGAGAGCCCCCTGAGGTGAATATGGGGTCTCTGTATGTAAATGGCAACACAGTCTGAGTGAGAAGAGAAAAGAAAAGGTCAGAGTGGTTTTAGAGCTGCTGTGAAGTTTCTCCACTATGTCATGCATTTCCTTAATCATCATGAAAACACTGCAATTGGAGGGCTAATGTGCCCACAATGCTAACCAAAGGCAATCCATATTCACATACACACACAGTTGGGTTTTGAAGCAGGATTCCAGGGGAATTACAGTCTCTCCTTCCGCAACACAGATAAGGCTTCACACCAGCAAGACATAAGAACACCAAAATGAGTTCCAGATGGAAGATGATGAAGCACAGAAACAAAATGGCTGTAGATGGCTGGAGACATGAAGGTGAGGGTTCTTGAAGAACTGAGGGAACTCAGGTACTGCAAGGAAAGGGAGGCTGAAAAAGTCTCAGTAGCACAGAGCCAGGGGAAAGCTTGAAAACCATTCAGACCTGGATCTTAGGACTGATGGGACTGTGCTGGTGGTGACATCTATGTGTAAGCAGCCCAGGGACACACTGAGTGTGACAGATCTTTGAGCACTGGGATTACACAGCAGAATGTCATAATCAAGGATGCTAATACACAAGCTAGAAGTCATGTATGTCCCAGAGCCTTGTTCACTGTTGGAACAAGCAACCATGGTGATGCTGTCACAGCCTCACTTGGTACTGCTTCACTACCCAGAGCAGCCAGGAACCTCAGATCATGCATTCTTAGACCCTACCACTTCTTAGCTGTCCTGAAAGAGTGAAGATTAAAGTGATACTACATGCTTTGCAGTTCAAAGTCTCCTGCATCCATCACGTCAGGGCATGGTCCATGGTTCAGCATGGCTCAGCTCCCTTTCCCAGGTGAATTGCAAGTCACTTCTTTTGGAAATACTTTCAGAACAGAACAAAATCGTAACACCTGGCCCCTTCTAAATCATCTGAGATTTCGATCTCATAAGACCAAAGACAGACAATAAAACTGGACTACTCAAAACTCGTTTAATTGTGGTTGGACAGGACAAGCTCATTTTGCAGAAGACCTTTGACTTTTGAAAATTTGTCTGCTCCAAATCAAATTAAAAAAAAAAGGTACTTGCATGATTTTCTTTGTATGATTCCACAAAAAGTTCCCCTGCAGAATCTCAAAATTACTATATTCTACTACCATGTTTTGATAGCTTTAAAGTACTGCTATTGTGACAACGCGCAGTTTGATGTAGTTTGATGTATTGAATAGTTACAATTCTGTAGAACACATAGATTAAATATTAATATTGCCTTGACAATATTAGAAAAGACATGTCAATAAATGTATTTTTCTGAGTGTTCTATACATACATTATGTACTCATACATATATATATACATACATATACATACATAAATTTATCTCTGTATATATTTACATAACTCTATAAAAATATCATAATTTTAGCAACATGGCATTTTCTAATGAAAAGCTGTTTCAATGATTTTTATTCTAAAGCAGTCTAGTTTTATATTTTGTGATTCAGATATTCATTCCTGCCCCAAATGCCCCTCCAATGTCCACTCAGCCTGAATCGTTATTCATATCACTCTCTAATCATAAGATTAGTTCCCCAAAGGCCTATAGTAGTTAGGTTCTCTTAATATGACCATCAAAATAGATAACTGGTTTTGCCATTAAGTACCTCTTAGCCTTCTGTGCTGTTACGCAGAAGTGCTTATGGTCCAGTTCCTAACAGGGAATTCACTCTGGCAGAGCCCTAGAGAAGCATTTGGGGTACTATCTTGCCAATAATACTTAGAAGCAGAAAGTTCAGTGAATGAAGTCCTTCAATGAAAGTTAATTTAGCTATAACCTTGAGTTAAAACCTTACCGAAGAAGTACATTAAGAAGAAATCTTAGCTTAAATTAATTCGACCTGAAAGCTCAATAGAGACATATTCACATTTGTAGCTAGACAAATCAAAGCAGGGAGGCTTTTGATAGAAAGCAGCGCTAATAAAGTAAGAAAAAAGAACTCCAGAATTTTTTCTAACCTCCAAAACTTTCAAAACCAGTAATGGATCAAAACAAATTACATTTTATATTAACAAACACGAACCAGTAAAAGCCCACTTTTTAACAGGACTGGTTTCGTAAAGGCATCTATTATTTCTTCTCTTTCCCTGTTTCTTCTCCTGCTTACCCCTTTTTCAAGCAGTTTTTCATTTCCCTCACTTTGCCCCCCTTTTCTTTCTAGTTTTCTGTTTTCTATCTCCTCTGCAACTCTTTCTTACAGTGATACAAGCTTTCTTATTGTAACTACACAGACACAGAATATTCATCTAATGGCTACTACAAGAACAAATAGGACAAAAGATAACAAGGCCTTCATTCACTTCTAATTAAAAAGAAAAATCTCTGAGAGCTTTGACGTCTATGATGCTCATGCATATACTATTAACTCAAACTAGAGGAACATGACTGAAGGCTAGAATGTTTTCCACAGGTGATCTCTCAACTCATTCTGTCATTGTTTTTGGCAAAGTCTCAGTTCCTTTTATTTTAGGACCTCCTATTTAGCTCCAACTCACTCAAAATTTAAATAAATAAAATTTTGGAGTGAGGGTCTTGAGATTATGCTATAAAAATAATAGCAAGGACAAATAAATTCCAGTGCTACATCAGTGCTACATTAGTGGGATGTGTTTTTAAACATAATCAGTAAGTGACAGCTATGAAGAAATCATTATGCTATAGTATTCATACATGGACTTCATACATGCTATAGAATTCATACATGATTGTAAACAGATACTGAATGTGTGTTTTGGGTGGTTTTTGTTTTTGCCATTTCAAGATTTCAGGATAACAAATGATTTTGGATATTCACAGTATCTCAAATAGTGCTTTTATGAACATTACATACCTCTTGAGTATATGCTAAAGAAGCTACTGTCTAACATGAAAAAGGCTCCATCAATAAAAAAACAACCCACCACAGAAGCAGAAAATAGATGAGGTTTGGCTTTCATTAAACTAAAAACTAATTACTGAACCTATGATGCCCAAAGATTATGATTTCTAGTCCCCTAAAACTCAATCATTAAAATAGCACTATGTAACTTAATGTGATTAAGCCAAGATATAAGGAACATCAGAGTGAAAAAAATAATTAGAAACACAAATACATTAACAAATTGCTGTTTATAAACATTTTCTGAAGAAAATAAGGACAGCAAAACCAGTGATTATAGTTATTACCATCTCTAGCTATTAAGATGACATTTTAAGTAATAATACTTATTTCAAGTCTATCTTGAACATAGAAACAAAAGATTCTTTCTCTTTAAAATTTGAAGTTCATTTCATACACCTAGATCTTTTTGGATGACATTGCTAACATGCTAGTTCTCATTAATTTAATACTTATCTATTTAATCCACCTTTCAAAAAATCATATCCTGATTTCCAGAGACAACAGTGCTTCAACATACTGCAGAGGTATGCTGCAAAGATGAGAAAATAGCATCAGCTAATCCAGAACCCACAGTAGTAAAATTACATAATTTCACTACATTAAAACAGAAAGATCATACTTTGTAGGAAGGGCAGAAAGTTGAAAGAGCAAGAGAGAAGAATTCTCAAAATCTGAGCCAAACACTGGTTACTAATTACAAATAACTAATTTCTGAAACCATATTCCATCTTCTACTGTGAAACATCATCATTGCTATAAACCCTCAAGGCACATCAACGTAAGAAGGGGAAAAAAACCTCAAAAGCTCAGTTTATAAAGGTTTCTAGAACCATGTCTTGAAATCAGAGAAACTGTAAAGAATAACTAACACAAAGCCCTGCAGGTATTTGGAACAGCTATTTCCTGAGATGTCTTTCTTTCCTCTAATAGGTACTCTGTCATATCAACAATCCTACCCATTCTACTCACAGAGAAGTTTGGTTTTCTACTTACCTAACTCACTTTAATAAGTTACCTTTTTTATGCAGGTTTCTGAGATAATAGATATGGCTACATTATTTAGATTTTTACATTACCATTACTGCAGTTTATATAGCTATGACTAAATTAAATACAACTTGCAACTCAAGTATCATTGCTTTGGTGTAGCTGCCACAATAAGAGAGGATTGTTCACATGCATGGAAAGAGAACAAGAACAAAATTTTAATATGGGAAAAAGATTTTGTTCTAGCTGAATGCACCTTTTGCAGAAGTGAGAGCCACCCAGCAATAAAATCTGGAGTGGTTAACTGATGGATAAGAGCACCTTATTCAAAGTTCCTGGAACAATTTCAAAACTACTTTTCACTGTTCTGAATCCAACAGGTCTGAAATTTAACTTTTATTGTTGCTGGTTTTGTAAATCAAGTTTTGTTTGGACAAGTTTTACTAAATTTGGTAAAACAAGAAATTGCTTGTTATTATAATATGCAAAAAAACTTCTAGTTTAAAACTTCTAGTTTTCAATAACTGATGTCAAGGGGCAGCAGAAAGTTTCTCTGAAAGAGAGTAAATACTTAGGAAAACTGGATCATCAGTTTATAGTATAAACAAACAAAAAAAAGGCTTCTCTAGATCAAAGATCTACAGAAAGTAGGTAAAGAATAACTACAAATTCAAGAAGAGGTTCCTTGCCTCCTTCTCCTAACCATTCAAGCTAATATTGCTTCAGCACACTGAGCAGAATAGATTGAACAACTTGTTCTTCTAGGCTATGATAGGCATACCCCAAAAGAGACACAGTGAGCACTAATAGTATTGTTTCTCTTAAATACCAAATTCCAATTTTTAAGTATTGAATGTAAAGATTATATGCAGGGGAAAAAAGTAATAAATTGTAACTAACTTCTTCAGAGTGATTTTAAAAAAGAAAAGGTGTTTAAAAAAAAAATAAACCCCACAGAATCCAATGGGTGTCAGGACCCAGATGATTCCTCCATCCCAGCTACTGTTATTCAAGGTTACACAGTCTCAGGCCAGAATGCCTCTCCTGGCCCTGTCCCATTGGTGTGGCTGCTCTTGTCCTCTTTTCAGACAGCAGCAGGACGGCACACCCATTCCAAAGAGACATGGTCAAACACATTCAAAATTCTGACATAGTCACAAAGACAGTGGCTTTACCAACACCCACATAAAAACCAGCAACATGTAATTACAAAGTAAACACCCCACAAGTCTTGTTTCCTCTGTGACTGATTAGTGTTGAAGTCCATCTATGAAAAAATACGTACCCTCACTCAGGCATACTCATAAGTATGCCTGAATTCGTGATATCTCTGCAGTGGTTTTGGCCAGGATAGAATTAATATTTTTCATAGTGGTTTGTATATTGCTATGCTTTGAATTTGTTATTAAATCAATGTTGACAATGTAGGGAAATTTTAATTATTGCTGAACAGGTCTTACCAGTGCAAATGGATTTTTTGTTTTTCACATACCACCAGTGGGGGGGGTGCACAAGACATTGGGAGAGGACATAGCTGGGACAACTGAACATAACTCACCAAAGGACCATTTCATACCATATGGCATCATTTTCAGCAATAAAAGCTTCAGGGAAGGAGGAAGGGAGATGACATTCAGCATTCAACTTTATTTTTTATAGAACCTTGCTTTCCTGGAGATGGATGAATATCTGTCTGCCAATGAGTAGTAGTTTAATAATGAAAACAAACTAAAGATTTCATTCACTATTTCTATCTCAGTCCATGAATTTTCTCAATTTTACACTTTCAGTTCTCTTTGCATCCCACTGCAGGAGTGTGAGCAAGCAACTGTGAGGGACTCAGCTACCTACCAAGGTTAAACCACATGAGTAACAAATATTGTCACAAACTCCACATCTTCTGATACACATTTTACAGACTCTGGGTGTCTTATACGTTCAGTGCTTCAGACCTCAAGTATTCCCATATGCAGGTCTCCTTCTTCTTGCCAGTGAGCCCAATTTGACATCTGCTGGCACATTACAGGTACATACTCACACAAAGAATTGCAATTCACTAGGGAAATGTAAACCATCTGCTGTCCACAGACCCACGGGCCCTGTGGCCCACAGCCGTTTCTCTATTTCAACCATTCTCCCCCGCAGTCCCTCCAGTTGTAGGCATTTAGACCTTGGAGCACATGCACAGAATATCTTACATGGAAAAATGGTTAAGAAGAGGACTATTAAAAAGACAGAATAGACTGAAGTGGAGAGGTTCTCGGTGCTTTGTCAGCAAAAAAAGTACTGAGCAGCAGCTGTTTATTTGTGCCTGTTCCCTTTTATAAAACTTTTCTCCTTTCTCTCCTGTTTGTACAACCACCACCCCCACATACACACCACCCTCACCCTTCCATTTCCCACAGTAATGCCTACATCCAAGGGCTTGCAAAGACATACTTTTTCTGAGTATTATGTACTGTATATGCCTGTATTATGTTCTATGAAATATGACATCTGTTATCTTCTCCAAGAGTAAATATCCATTAATAGATTAATAAACTTTGTCTCCATTAAAGCTCAGTGAGGTCACCTTATGCAGTATATTGAATTTATTAGTCTGGGCTAGAGTTCAGCTACTTCAAGTTCAGGGCAGCCAAATGACAAAATATCTATCGACTATGCTCCTGGAGTCTTTACATGAAGCTGAAACCCACAAGAGAAACTCAATTTCAATCCATGCAAATGAAATCATAACTTACCTACTTAAACTTCAGGTATTCTGGAGGAACTAGTTTGTCAGCAAGAAACATAAATTGGAGTAGATCATGCCTAGTTGCAAATAGAACCATTATCCTGCTATCTGCTGAGAATGTTTGCAATTTTTAACCCATTCCCAGGTGGATAAAGGTCTATGAATTAGTCTTCTAGATTTTAAGGATGTACAGAACCAATGAGCTCCTTTGAAGGCATTAATAAAGCCAAGTTACTAGCAGCCTGGAAGAGTTTCAGAATATCAAAAATTTTATGGAGATTCTCATCAGGAGAAATAGCTTTCCATGAAGCAGTTATGATTTTAGAGATACAGATATTTCCTACCAGGAAAGAAAAAAAAAAAAAAAAAGCACAGAAGTCTCTAAGTGGATGTTCTTACAAAGCTTCTCTTGTAAAAGCTGTTCTAAAAGCCATTAAGTGTGAAATAGGGATGAGATATGGATATATATGATACTGATACACATATTTGGAGCCTGAATGAGGAAAAAAATTAGCTCATCATGAAATTCTTTTAGGATCCCAAAATTTATAATGAAAATGTCAAGCAACCTGTACTAGAGCAGCAGCAGACACTGCTATAAACTAATTTTCCCTGTGATTCAGAAATAATTCTAATTTCTTTTTCTTAGTGGGATTCTACATTTAAATCTTACTTACTAGATGCAATATAGCCACATACATGAAAAAAATAAACCAATTCAATAGAACCATCTGTTCACTTTTGTGAGCAGAAAAATCTTTCACTTTCCTAGTGAAGACTTTTATATTTTCTTAAGCTGGTGCTGCCTCTTTTTGAAGTCAGTCAGATTTTTTGAGGTCAAGAAAGGGAGGATGACTGCATTTTCAAACACTAAGAATACAAATCAGTTGGAGAAGTGAAGTGAGTTGGACTATAACTTTTTTTTCCCAGATTTAAAACAGAAAGTAAGAAATCAGTGAAGGGTTAGCCATTATTAGCATCAGTAATTAAGTCACAGTGGTAGAAATAATTTGAAAAGCAGTTCTATTTTGAAAGCATATCCTTGCAGTTTACCTTACTAGCACTGTAACGAAAAATACTAAGGCAGATTCAATGACTATGAATTCCTGCAGGGTAGTGTCCTGCCAGATCCTTCTTTGGTTTTTACCAGAATTACTCAGGTTGCATATGATCATTCCTCTTGTTTGGAATCCACCTTCAAATAGTTTGGAACCCCACACCTTGCTGGATGATTTGCTGCTGATGCAATAGTTCACAAAATATTCAGTCACCTATATAAAAAGTCTACTTTTCGGACAATGTTCCCCCTCTATCCACTTACATAGATGTTTTCATAGCACAATAAGAAATAATAATTTTTATTTCGTTTTCATTATAAATCAAATAGTTTTTATAATTATCCCTCTGCCTCAGTCCTCCTATAACTGAAATATGTTTTACGAATTTTGGATCACCCTACTTGACTTTTTGCACATGGAAAAAGTTTTGGCAATGGTGTTCATCATATCTGCCAATTTATTAAACAGCTTCCTCTAACACTAGAGCAAATGTCAATTTACTCAGGACATTTTTCTTCCTGAGAATTCCTACACTAATGTGCAATGTTTAACATTTTTTTTCCTATTATTTGAGGAATTAAGAATGTTTCTTCCTACAGCTCAGTGATGCAATGTGTTTGTTTCTTTGAGATTTTGGGGGTTTGTTTTTAGTTTACTTGTTGTTGTTGTTGTTTTTATTTGGTTGTTTTTTCCCTGTAGATCATGCCCCCCACCCAAAAACATAAGTTTTGTCAGAATATTAGATTAGTAACATAGAATGAGATTTAGAATACACATCCCTGTTTTCATTTAACTTTAATTTAACTGCCTGAATTATTTTGTAATTAGTCTCAATTCCTCCAGATTTGCTGGTACCATTAATAAAAGGGGACAACAGTTAACTCTTCAGAACAGGTTTAACTAATGTCCCTTTAAAAACATTCTGCTTTTGTAAGGAAAAGAATATTAATCCTTCATAGAGCTGTATTATCTTCATCTCCCAATGGGTAGATAAATACAGGATGCCAAAGAGATAAATACTATAACATATATCTTTTTTGTGAGCAACCTAACATACACGGAGCTTCAAACCTGGCTTCTTTGTCCAATCAGAAAAGTGAAACTTGCTGTATATTTCATCTCAATTGCTGCTCTTATATGCCTAAACACATTTGAATTTTGACCAAAAGTTCTAGTCAATGAAAATTCAGCAATTTTTTATATGACTTTCCAACTACACTACCTGATAGGTGCAAGATATGCTGCCTCCTGTGGTCAAATACTGGTTTAACCTCTGCTGGAGACTTCATCAAGGAGCTGGGATACTAAGTCCACTCAGACTGTGGTATTGCAGTAAGGTACACACCACAAACTGCAAAGACTCAGATGAAGACGATAACTTCATAGAATGAAAGGAAAAGTAAACAAAGCACCTGGCTGCTTGGTGACAGGGATAGATTTGCATTTTACGAGAACTGTTTTTAAAGTTTGCCTTCCTATGTTTGAGTTTTCCCTAGCAAACAAGCAAGCAAAAAGTGATATTCCAGTTTCTATTTGGGAAAAAACCCGAACAGCTAAAGCCCAAACAAACCCCAGACATGGCTGAGTTTAGAAGTTTGTCGGTCTTCTTTGGGAGCCCACTGCAGGTTTAGATCTGCTTCGAAGTGTTGTTTAAATTAGGATCCTGCTGCAGTCACTGGGCAGAGGAAGGGAGGTCTATATTAGATGAATAGGTGGTGCTATCTGATAGGACTGAGCCTTACAGCTGTCAAGGTAAAGTGATGGACTTGGATTCTAAATAGAATTAAGTTCCTGACACTGACCAGTCTTTAAGTCACTCATTCATGCATCAAGTCCTTGGCTGCAGGAAGAGGGCAGCGTCTCCCAGAGGCACAACAGAGTTACAAGTTACAGGCCTGGAAATCAAAGAAAATAGAGGTAACATTAAATCTTCACAGCAAAAATTGTGAGGGTGATACTGCACAAACCCTTGCTCATTATCCAGGCAAAATATTTGCATTTCCACCTGTTCACCAATAGCTAGTGATATAGGCAAAAGAACAAACAAGGCCTGAGACTGACACTAGCTAGAAATGTGGCCTAGTTTACAACTCCATCCAGTCAAGGGTGACCACACTATAACACTGCCATCAGAGCATGTTTGTTATCACCAATCCAATCTCTCTTGTGTGCCACAAGAGTTGCTTGTGCTTTAAAGAGTTGCAAGTTGCTTTAAAAATAAATAATCAATAATACAGAAATTTCCAAGAAAAAAAAAGAAGGCTTGGGATCAGAAGAGTAGTTCTGCTCTTCTTACATTTCAGTGTTTTGATATATGCACGGGGACTAACACAGGGAGGAGAAGGAAGCAGTTTGAATCTCAGCTGACAGAATTCTAGTAGAAAATACTAAAAGATTAGGTCACACCATCAAAATTATGGATTAGCTCACTAGAACACAGTGTAAGCCAGCTTCATGTTATTTTTACTCTCAGTTTTTATTTTGCTAAATATGTTCAACGTTCAACTGTTCCTTTTTTTTTTTTTTATCTCCAAGGTGTCTCTTATAATGAACATCATAGCTATTACTAAAAATTTTAACTTTCTCAAACTCCTGTTTTCCCTCTTTGTAAGGGCACTAGCAATTTTCATCTGAGTACACTATTAAATATTAGGGAAGACACCTGGAGGGATAGCACACATAATTCCTCTATATAAACTACTTTGTTTATACTTATCTGACACCGTTAAGGTCTCCTTTACTCAGATAACTGAGTCTTCTAACCATGCCTAGTTTTACAATTTTTATTTTCCTTCAAGGCAAAGACATCATCTTACACTTAAGTTTGAAAACAAAAATAACTAAAACACTCAATTCCAAACCTCCTGTAGTTCTCAATTAAAAAAAATTTAGAAAACCTATTTTATAAAAATTATGTGAGATTATCAAAGTTACACATAAAAGAAATAGAGTCTAGAACTGTAGAAATTAATTTTTTCTGAATGAAAGCAGATGAAACTGTCAAAAGATGTGAAATCTTTTTGTGAAATCTTCTCCACAGCCTCATTTTATTTTAACTACTGTGTCACAGTCACCTTTCCCAGAAGATGATGAGAATGATAGCATCCACTAACGAAGAAGAAAAAAAAAATCTCTTAATTGCTCTGATACATAACAGTCAAACAAACAAAACCAATTCCTGTGTATTTCAAACTAAGAAGTAACAAGTGTTAAAACTTCTACACACACATGCTGTTTCTGTTGTATGTTTCTACAATGGCATCTTGAGTCCTTTACAAAGATCCATACTGTCCAATAAATCAAAACCACTGTATAACTGATGCTTACAGTGAAATAACTCATTGACTGGAGTCAACAAGAACACGGTTTCAGTTACACACTGCTACCCACTGTGATGCCACAGTCACGACCTGGCTGCAGGGACCAGGAGCTGGTACAGGTTAAGACACAGAGGACAGTGAGGGAGGACAGCAAGAAAGGACAGGGGCAGAAGACATACTCTGGGCTTCAGTAAAGCATACCTTCTCAGAGACTGGAACGATGGGTGCTGTGCAGGGCTGTCCCAAAGGGTAAAGAGGCCCTGGAGGAGCTGGTCAATCTTTAAGAACAACCTCTTTGAATCACACCAACCAGCCTACCTCAGTGTGCAAGAAAACAGGAAACCACAGCATGAATTCACAGATTACACAGAAATGAGCAACAGTGTTCAAGCACAAAAAAGAAGCCCCAGTGATGGTCTCCATGGATGAAAAAAAGGACAAATGTCCCAATTCACAAACGTGGAGTTAACAAGAACACAGCTCATCTCATCTGGAAAACAGCAAACAGCATACAGCTGGCAACAAAAGGGCTTCCTTGGGTATGTGAACCACCAAGGAGACCACAGAACACACAGGCCTGCAGCAGAACAGGGTGGGTAGCCCAGTGGTGAAGGGCACAACAAAGGCAAATATGGGTGATCAGAGCCTTCCTTGTCTCAGTCATCATGGACCAGCTCTGCTCTCTCACTTCTACACCTGCTTCAGGGCAGCTATTCATGCAATAGCATGATGAACCTACAAGAAGAGTATATTAGTGAGTCCATTGAGTGAGAACACGTTTCCTGTTTATCAAATGTTAAAACAATGACTTAGAGCAGTTATTGTACATACAAAGCAGCGGTGATACAAAATTAACTATGGAAGCAAACAAACAGAGAACTTGTTTTGATATCCAATACTGAAAATTCATGTAGAAACTCGTGATTGTGGATTTCTGGGATTATTTTTTTCCAAAATATTTTTGCCCTTCCTCAAAACAAAAAACAAAGAGTAGAAATAGTAAAATTCATTTCATATTTGGATTAATTCTATCATTTGCAGATCTGACTCACTGAGTCAGCTAAGATAAGAGTTAGAGGATAAAGGAGAACAGAATGAATTTTAAATCGTTAAGTCAATATTTCTTTTTTCAACACTAGGAGATCAAATTACTCAGAAGGTAGACTCAAAATCTGTTAGTAGCACTTAAAAATATGTTTTTACACAAACTTCTATATAAATGTGGTACGAATACCCTATTTATAACAAGAAGTAGTTAATAGCCTAATAAAAGCAAGGAAACAAAAAAAAATTAGCTAAAAGAAATAGATTACCTTCCATCACAATCCCAGAAGTCAGGAATCACTCATTTTCAGAAATCAGTTCAGGTTTCTGGAATCATTGTTCAGAATCACACAGATTGTGTTCAATCTCACACTCCCTCTGCATTAGCTGATAAGAATGAATTAGTAGTGGGAGAGCATTCTCAGGCCCACACGTTGGATTCTGCTTGGATGGAGTTTTCTTCATAGTAGCCTATACAGTGTTCTGCATTGAATTTGTGAGAAAATCAGCATTGATAACACACCAGTGTTTTGGTTACTGCTGAGCAGTGTATGCACATGTCAAGGGTTATTCCCTACACCCCCACCCCACTCACTATGCCTTCCCAGCCTGTAGACTGGAAGTTTTGAAGAAGTTTTCAGGAACACAACAGGACAGCTGACCCAAACTGACCAATACCATATGACTTCCATACCACATGGCATCATACTTAGCAATAAAATTTGAAGGAAGAAAATGGGAGAACGTATTTGGTTACAACATTTGACTTCCCAAGTAATTGTTACATGTGCTGAGGCCCTGCCAAAAGCTGGCTCAGTTTCTGCCTGCCAACACAAAGTAGTGAATATTTTGCTTTGGTTGTAGGCACAGCTTTACTTAACATATTTAAACTATTTATATCTCAACCTCTGAATTTTCCTTTTTTAGCCCTTCCAATTCTTTCTCCCTCATTTCACTGTCAGGGAGGGAATAAGTAACTGGGTGAGGTCACATCTGTTGAATTCACAACAGTCAATCCACCACAGCCAGGCAAACTGGGGTCTACAGGTTCCTTTCCACTGAGGCATCTAGTTTATGAGCTCAATGAGACAAATCTCAAAGCACCATATGTATGAAGTAGTGGTAAGTCCCAAAACTCCAAATTACAGTAATATATTTTCTGTTTTTATAAGAATACTGCATTCATTCAAACATGTAGCAGTCTTGCTGAGTTTAAAAAAAAAAAAAAAAAACCATGCAACATTTCATTTCTTTGGAGGTACAACACAGACAGGTTTTTATTTCTCTAGAAAACATTAAGAAGCTAACAAATAGAGGAAGTGATGGCAAGTTAAAAGGAAAGCACCAAGTAAGACCTTGAGAAGTACAAATAAGAGCTGCATTATTCTAATTAGTCAGCATCTCACAGATTCTTCCACAACTGGCTATACCAAAACCTTTCAAAAGACATGGATTTATCACAGTTGTGAATAAAGACTTTAAAAGCTATTTTTCCTCTACATTGTCTGAGGAACGTATGGGCTCTATTAAGTAATAAGACACTACACATTTCCTTGCTCTCTCATATTTGTCCACATAACTAATGCTTCTTTTTCATTCATATGTTCCTTCAATCCATCTATAAACATTGTTTCCTTAATGCTAAAAAAAAACCTCTAAAAGACTAAGGCTTAGGAGTTGATTTTACAGATTTCACTAACACTTCGGAAATTGTGATTGTAATAAAAAATGACAGCAACAAACTTTGATTAGATGAAGGTTTCTATGCCTTTTTTATTTCTACTTTATTCTACCAATATCTATGCAGATGAAATGTAAAATATTAAATGAAAGGCAGAGATTTTCTCCCTCCTTTCCACCTATTGATCAAGAAGTTATGACTGAATTATTGCTGGCATTTTATTTATAAGTTTGAATAATTTAAATAGACCTGTACATCCTCTCTACTATATCCTTCTAAAGAAGTTAACAAATATCTACTTCTCAGCTCTCCCTTCCTCAAATTAGGTTTAGTCAATAAAAAACAAAAAACTGACTCAGACAATTTAAAAAAAAAGTTAAAAATCTGGGGGTTTGATAGTCTGTATTCCCTTTTACATAAACATGAGCTTCACTGTCATTTTGTACTCCCCATATACACTTAAAAAAACCCAAATCAACCAACTCTAACACATTTAATTGTTTAATTTTGCTCCCACACAGTGAAATTCTGATCTCCTCCATAGAGAAGAGCTATTTTACTTAATGGTGGAAGTACCAATGGAGCTTACACAAAATAACAAAACCTGGCTCTTAAATCTGGAAAAGAAAAATAAATCACACAGAACTCTGAAACTGTGAGGGGAAGACACTCAAGGGGCAAATATGGAGCAATACAGCTTACCCATCAATGACCTGTGTTTAACTAGAGCAGAAAATTGCAGTATAAAATTACAGGAGGCTTCAGTCAAAGGGACAGTCCAAGATGTTGCTTCTCTAGGTAAAGAGATGTTTTCAACCTTAAGGAATACTATAATTGTGTCCAGAATTAAAAGAATGTGTTTTGTCATTCAGCTCACAAGAAAGCACATTTGAATGCACACACAATAGCAGGAAGTATAAAAAAAACCACACAGAATAAGAACATTAAGATAAATTCACTACAAGAGTTTTAAAAAACTGATAATGCATCACATACTGTGATACAGCTTTCTGACTCTTGTGGGAAAATGATTGGTCTTTTAAGAAGAGGTAGTTACTTTTCACTAATCACATCTTGCAATTATTCTTTGTACAATATGCAAGACAGAACTGTTAAAAAGCTTTTCATACCTTTTGCTTCAGTACCTTTTTGGAATGTATGCTCTACTATCTACGGCAACCAGCTGTGCTTACATTGGACATCCTCAGCTAAGCAGGATCAGACTTTGCAGTGTTATTATTAGCTATTAGCATTTGTTTGTTTCTTTAGTGTCAATTATGCCAATGACAAATAGTGATCCACGAGGTGGATTTAATGAACAAGCTTGTATCAGTGACAAATACACCACCAGGATGTGAGAAAGCGCTGCATTTTAGATTTTCTTATTTTTCAAAATGTTAGAATTAACTTTGGGACAAGAAAAATCTAACTTTCTAGACATTTGAGCCCCCAACCTACTTTCAGATTAGCTGTGGATGTGGAATAATTATTAAAAAACAGTCCCTAAATTTTACTCCAAAATTCCTCTTTTAAAGTTAAAGGAGTATTCCTGCTTTTTGTCCACCATGACTAAGTCTTTCAACTTACTGACCCACAAACTGACATAAAAATACTTTTTTATGTATTTAACAAAACTAAAGTGCTAGCTGCAATATTAGGGGGTTTGCCTTCACAAAGCTCAGCTATATAGACAGATGGACATAAAGTTGAAGTTAGCCAAAAAAAAAACAAGCACAAAAATCCATCACACTATATTATATTAGAATAAGCCTTGAGATCTGGATAAGAATAAGAACAGACAATTCAGGCAAATCACTGTAAGCTGCTAACAGTATAAAATACTAAATTCCATGTCAAAGACTTGCAGTCTTCACTTCAGACAAGTGAAGACTAAGATAGAACTCAAAGAGTCTTCCTCTGGTTTCAGATAATTCTATAAATGTGGGGGGAAAAAATGAGAAAATAAGACCAGTTGATCTTGTAGCTGATTGAGAGTTTCAATAGTACTGAAATTCTTCATCATAAAATCACAGCTTGTTCAACAGGCCAGGATACTCACTACACTAAGCACAGTTGATAAAGAGCATTTTAATTGTCAAATACCAAAGATTTGTCAAGCATAACTTTATTCAAGACTCTCTCTGGCCTCAGACTCAAGTTAGAATACATCTCCAGATCTGTTTTTTTCTTCTTGAGACCAGCAATACAGAACTTGGGATTCACTTTGTCTGTATATTTTAGCATCAAATTAAAATAAAACAAAAACAAAAACCTGATACTAAATTTGTAACTTGAGTAAAGCCCATCTACCAAGGAAAGAAAAAAAAAAACAAAAGAAAAAAAGACCTCAAAACCACAGCCTGGAAGTTTTGATTATATTATTTGAGGAAACCTCCTAATTATCATTCAAGATATAGATATGGTGGAAGCAAAGGAGGGGTGACACTTTAGATACGGATAACTGATGAGAGTTCAGGCTGTCTTCCAAAGAAAGACTTTGACTGGGAGCATATAAATACTTATAATTCCCACACAGTAAAAATACTGATCTGACCAATCACACTGACAATTCTGAACCACCATACCAAGAGAGAATAAGGCGACTAATTTCTATTAACAATCTGAATGAAAGTTATACTCCTATTAAAAAGACCAAACTAAATCAAACCAAAAACACAACAAAAACCCCCCTCCAAAAAAAAAAAAGCCCACCAAATGTAAAAAGATAAAAGAAAAAGAAAAACCCAAACCAGCTTAGTCCTGAACAAACACTATATGCTGTGAACAGTGGTAACACCAGTTGGTGAAATTTGGTTGTCCTGATGAGTTTCTTAATTCCCATTAAAAAGTATTGAATCTAATAGGAATCTGGTAATGAAAAAAAATACCCAAACAGTGTTCTCTGAGATATAGTAAAAAACTAAGTGGTCAGTAATGAAAGGAACTATGTGGAACTAAAGGAACTGAAATATTCCAATATTACATCTAAATCTGCATCATGTTTTCCCTTCAATTTAAAGAAAAAATTTAAAATGCTCTAAAAAATAACTCCTCCTATCATTTCTCATAAAAGAGGGTGAAAATCTTTTTTCTTACTTTGTTTACATTTATATTCTTGAAAGCATTGAAAAGCTTTTAAAAGTTTCTATTTTTGGGAGATCATCTGTTTCATAAAATATCATCTGCATAGGATATTTATTCAATCTTTTATAAGAAGAGATTTGGCAGTTGAACATTATGTATGACAGACTTCTTTCACACCATCTGTTATCTGTAGCAAATCAGAAAGCATTTCTGCATTACTTTTTGTAACTGTGGGTGCAGTTCAGAACACTTCGAAACAGTATTTGTTGTTTTTTAGAGGAGAAATAGTGGTGGTGGCTATTCAGTTCTGGGGCTTCAAAGCTTTGTTCTTCAGGGATCCTGCTCAACAGTAGAATAGTTCACAGTGAGTCAGAAATTTTAAAAGTTACAGCATAGGGAAATAAATATTTGTTTTCTCTTTCTAAGCTACTCACCAACCCAATTGTCTTTCATGTGAACTTCATTCATACAGAAAGAAAACTAGGCTCAAGTGATGCATTGCAATAACTTCAGTTGCCCACATTGAACAATTTTTTCAGCTATTGACTTTTGTCATTTGTTAGTCCTAACATTCATTGTAACCAAAATTTTTTGCTTCACAGTGTGGGTACTCTTCCCGGACTGGAGCTCACTTTTGAGTGAAGTTATAAATAAAACTACCAAAAAAAAAGGAAAAAAAAAAAAAAACAAACAAATCCAACATTATTGTTATTTTGGGCTTTTTTTAGATTTCTGAGATAACATGTATCTATTTGCTTAGTTTCATGCTTTAGGAAATTCATAATCTGTTTCTTTCAATGACACAGTTATAAATACAAGTTTGATGTGTAGAAATGGTTTGGAAAGAGATTTACCATTTTACTTGCATTCTTGCTACAGCACAAAACTACTACACATACTGAAGTTCTTTAACACTTGAAAGGAATCATAGAATCATGTAATATCCTGGAAGGGACCCACAGTGATCACTGAGTCCAGATCCTGGTCCTGCACAGGACAACCCCAAGAATCACACCATGTGCCTGAGAGTATTGTCCAAACACTTCTTGAATTCTGGCTTGACTTAAGTCAAGCTTGGTCACAGTTTTGTGCTGTGATCACTTGCCTGGGGAGGAGTTAAGTGTAAGACTCATGCTATTCTTACATAAGATGAGAACGTAACATTTCCTGAAGCAAAAGCTACAACTAGGGAGGGAAATAAGTTCCCTTTCTCCATCTTTGGTCCTTCTCTAAACATCTCATATTGCATCTTTCACTGTCCCAAAATCCTGTTAAAATTTTCTACAAAATTTATTACACAAACCAAAAATGACCTTCTTTCTGCATCCCATCATGAGTCCCATATCCCTTTAAGCAATAAAACACCTCTCAGTCTTCAAGGCACTCTGTGATAAACTCCCCTCCTTCCCCTATGACCCATCTTAGTGGGTTTCACATCAAGGGCAACAGGCCAGTTATCCTTTTTGAGCCCTGCAGGTAGCAGAGTAATTGTGCTCTGCTTGCACTTATTAAGATACAGCATCCCTCCACTTAATATTTGCATTTTTGGGTATTAGCCTTTAATTATACTACTTACTAATTATTAGCTTTTACCCTTCTAGAAATAAAGTTGATTAAACTGTGCTCCTTTTTTAAAGACTGACTGCAAAGTAGTTGTTTTACGTTTCCTTCTCTTTCCTTCCTCACATTCATATTGCATTGATTCTTAATGTTGATGGTCCCATTTGAGTTATAATTAGAAAATGTTCAATATTAAATCTCTTCTGCGAGTCTAAGTCCCTAGGTTGTTTTTATATCTCCTAGTCCTTCTAAGTGAGACTTGGAAAGTGTAATGCCAGCTGGATTGATCCCTAGATCTTGACAATAAAGTAATGAGAAACTTAGCAAGAACTCCCAAACGAGTCTAGCTTCCTTGACTTTTGAGTTCTTTAGAAGCCTTAAAATGAACCTAATTTCATAGCAATTCAGAAACCTTTCAACAACAGTGCATTGAACAGAACTAGATTTTTGAATCTGAAGTTTAAAGGAAACCTGTTCATTCCTTGAAAGCAATGCAAATACTACCAACAAATTTTGTGGAACTTGTATAAAACAGATATATGAATGATAGCTTAAGAATTTATTTAAATACACTGTTTTCTTATGAAAAGCAATCTACAGATTCCTTTTGCGTGTTTGTTTCTCCTACAATTTGAAAAGCATCTGGATGCTAAAGGCTGGAACAAATTCGTTCAGATATAATAGAAAATCTTATGAAGATTTCAAAAACAGAAATTAGAATTATAAGAGGCTGTTTCATGCTACAGAGATGCCTGTAACTAAGGTTGCTTTTGGGTATCTAAACCCTCCTCCCCCCAAAAAAAGTTAACATTTTTTCAAGTGGTATTTTCCTTTAACAACATTGTTTTATCCTCTCGGGGATTCTGCCTTATAAATACTATCAGTTTTTGTCTATCTACTGCTTTAGAGACACATAATCCTTTCCATATGAGATTTCATATCCTGCAGTGGGTCTTTTCATTGCCCAGCTTTCTATTTTTATGCACACACTTCAATTACTTCTCTGGCCTTGACGAGCTTGCAAATTGAACTACGGACTGTCCTTTTACTATCTATATATGAAGCCAAAATTATAATACAACCGGACTTCATTTTGACAAAATATATTTCACTCCATTATGCCATAAGAATGAGGAAAGTTTTTATTCTTTCTATATCCAGGCTTTCATACTCATTTAGTCTCACAGCTGCTCCTGCTCATGTTCCTAAGACAATCACTTCTTATTAGCAATTTCCTTTTCAAGCTGGTTTCCTCAGTGATTCTTCAGCCCTTCTGTCCAAAAAATTATTTGCTAAATCTAGCTGCTATAAACTATGTTCCCTAACTTATATATTCTTATACTTTGTAACATATTAAGTCTCTTTCACATCTGAAACATCAGTTCACTCATATCCAAATAATTTTTATTTTTAAAATTATGGTCACATAATCTCATACATATTTTATTAAAATTCCAAAGGTTGACAATAACGTCATATCAAAATAATCAAACCTCTTTAATGATGTATCAAAAATTCCTCCTTATAGATAACCAAGATACCATTATGACTTCTGGGAACACTTCAATCCAAAAAAATAACATATAAAGGTATTTTTTTATTAATGGCATATTTTTTCCCTGTTTCCTGAATACCTGAAAATTACTTGCAACCATACACAGAACACAGAAGAACTATTTTCTCCTACCTTTCACTGTAATAATTACTTTTTTAGAAAAAAGATAATTTAGAAAAATATTTTACTATTACAGAAGTGACACATACAATTTGAAGAGTATCTTGTGAAATATACAGTCCCACTAGCTACATTGTGTGGACTTCTTGAAAGTGAATTCTACAAACTACTTAGCCCATAAAATAAATCCAGTTTTCAGTTATTAGTTAGTTTGATACCTATTCTCTAAAGACCAGTTATTATCTATACACTAATTGGTATCAGGTATTTTAGATCTCACTTTTGTGACTGACTTTAAGGCTGATCTGCAGCTTCTAGGACAGAGTTTGTAACATATAACAGTGCTGTAAAACTCATAATCAACCTTGCCATATTTCCAGGAAAAGCTAAGTCAACTAAAAGGAAAAACGTTGCAGATACAATAAGTAATTTCCTAGTCTGAAGTCCGTAATCATCTAGAATTAAAAAGAAAATATAGCCATTGCACAGTTTCCATGTTTTAACCCCAGCTGTCAACTAAGCCCCACGCAGCCACTTAACTCACTCCCCCACAGTGGTATGGGGAGAGAATATGAAGAGCAGAAGTGGGAAGACTTGTAGACTGAGATAACGACAGTTTAACATGGAAAGCAAAAGCTGCATGCACAAGTAAAGCAAAACAAGGAATTAATTCACCACTTCCCATGGGCAGGTAGGTGTTCAGCCATTTCCAGGACAGCAGGGCTCTGTCACACATAACAGTGACTTGGGAAGACAAACACCACCAACTCGGAACATTTACCCCCATTTCCTTTTCCTCCAGCTGTATATGCTGAACATGATGCCATATGGTCCAGAATATTCTTGGAGTTAGCTGTCCTAGCTGTGTCCTCTCCCAGCTTCCCATGCTCTCCCTGCCTCACTGGGGGGATGGAGAAGTAGAAAAGGCCTGGACTCTGTGTAAGCACTGCTCGGCAGTAACGAAAACATCCCTGTGCTATCAACAATGTTCAGCATAAATCTTAGACACGGCTCCATATTAGCTACTATGAAGAAAATTAACTCTATCCCTGTCAAAACCTGCACAACACTGTAAGAAAATGCTGATGAATGCCAGGAATTTGTTCTGTCTACCCAAAGAATCAATATTTTGAACTCATCCCTCATCTCCTACAGCTAACAGAACTCATAATGACGGTTGCCTTTTTCACATAAGTCAGTCCTGGCACTCACTTCCCATTTGTAAACCTGTGGATTTCAGGTGTCTTTTTATAGATAATTCTTCCTCACAATATTTGTAAGTGAACAATGGGGAAGCTTGGCTGGTTCTTGTAGCATGATTGCAGAAATGATCTTGTTCATCTAGGGGGGATCTGATTCAGCTCACAGGCATATCTCAGCATAAGAACAGCAAAAAAGTTGCTACAACAGCACTCTTTTTTTCAAAGCTTGTACTGGGAAAGTTTTGCAGCTGGAATATAAATCAGTGTTTGGAGACCACCAGAATAGCTCTGTACAGCTGGCTAAATGAAGTGGACATTTTTTGATTAAAGATATTGAGACAAATCCCAGTCCCAAACACAGAAGTACAATTTCAGAGGATAGTTGAGCCTCATTTTCCCTTATGAAAAAAACAGGTGAATATAAATGCAGCTCGTGAAATACTTGTTTTGAAATATTATTTTCTGATTTTTAATCGATTTCTAGATGCGTTCTCTTTTATAAGCCAACTCACAAAAGCCTGAGCAACATTCAGTTACTGCAGAATGAAGACCATAAAGCTATAGAATGTTAAGGGGTTGGAATGGACCTTAAAAATCATCCAGTCCCAATCCCCACTGCCATGGGCAGGGACACTGCCCACTAGATCAGGTTGCTCAAGGCCTTATCCAAGCTGGTTTTGAACACTGCCAGGGTTGGGGTACCCATAACCCTCCCTGGGCAACCAGTGGTTTCAGTGTCTCACCACCCTCAGGGTAAAAAATTTCTTCCTAATAGCTGACTTAAATTTCCCCTCTTTCAATTTTTACCCATTACTTTTTGGCCTATCATTACGGTTCCTGATGAAGAGTCCCTCTCTGGCTTCCTTGTAGACTCCCTTCGTACACTGAGAAGCTGCTATGGGTTCTCGGCGCAACCTTCTCTTCTCCAGGCTGAACAACTACAACTTTCGCAGCCTGTCTCCATAGGAAAAGTGTTCTACTCCTCTTAGTAGCTTTGTGGCCCTCCTCTGGACTTGATCCAACAGTTCCATGTCTTTCTTACATTGGGGACACCAAAGTGTACACAGTACTCCAGGTGGAGTCTCACAAGAGTAGAGAAGAGGGGGAGAATCACCTCCTTCAACCTGCTGGCCACGCTCCTTTTGAAGCAGCCCAGGATTCAGTTTGGCTTTCTGGGATCTGAGCTCACTCTAGCAGCTCAGGTTGAGTTTTTCATCAACCATCATCTCCAATTCTTTCTCCGCAGGGCTGCTCTCAATCACTTCTCCACCCAACCTGTGGGAGTGCCTGGGATTTTCATGATCCAGGTGTAGAACTGTGCACTTCTCTTCGTTGAACTTCCTAAAGTTTGCATTGACCTATCTCTCAAGCCTGTCAAGGTCCCTCTGGATGGCGTCCCTTCCCTCCAGCGTGTCAACTGCATCACACAGCTTGGTGTTGTTGGCAGATTCACTGAGGGTGCACTTGATCCCACTGTCCACGTCACTGACAAAGATGTTGAACACTATCGTCCCCAAGTACTGACCCCTGAAAGACATCACTCTTCACTGGATGGAGCGTTTGAATATTCTAGTCCTTCCCGTTAAAAATTTGGTTTTAAAGACTTTCTACTTGCTTTCCTTTCATCACCTTTTAAGTCATCCTCTTAGGATCAAGAGCTAAAATTCTGAAGCTGATGCCTAGTTATAGGAAATCAAGTCTTTACTTCAGCTGCTAAAGGACCAGACATTTTCCTAAATGCAGAGAATCCAAAGCTCCATAGGCAGGGAAATTCATCCAGTTATTCTGCTACCTAAACAGATTGGAAGGCCTCTTACTTAAACAAAAATATTCAAATGCAGATGGCTGAGCAGTATCAGGTCTAAAATTTCAGTTCTTTTATCTCCTTAAGCTTCCACCAACATCAAACAGAAGTCTGGGCTAATATGAATCACAAAAATTGTCCCTTCATATTCATTAGGCCTGAAATTCGGTTACCTTTTAATCCAAACTTCTAGGGCAAGCTGCACATTTAGTGGTGTCAGGAAATAAGCCACACATTTCGCACTGTTATACAAGCTGCAATAAGGTAAAAGATTCTCAGAAAGAACAGACATTACATTTTAGGAGTCTTGAAGTAACAACCTCTGAAATATCAGAGATTTAATCTTGACTGCAAAACTGGCATGTAAGCAGTGGACATTAAGAAGTGATTTATCTCTCCTTAAAAGTTAATTTCAATTAACTTAAAAGTTAATTTCAAATAATTAGAGAAGTCTCCAATTATGTGAAAGAGGGCATTCATTTTCTTAAGGTAAACAACAGGAAAGAATAAAGTTTTTATTTGAGGGAGGGCTACATGAAGAAATTAGATTTTTAAAATTGGTTTATTTTCACTAAAATCAGTGAAATAATTGGTTTCTCTTCATTAGAATGTATATATATTTGAAAAAAAAATGGCTGTAGATGTTTGTTAGAATACAGAAGGTGATGCAGCCTTGCACACAAATCTGTCTTCCAACAAATCTTGCTCTTTTGAAGGAGGCTTAACACTTTCCCGGGGTGTGGATCCTCAACCTTGCAGAGATTGCTGGAATTCATCTAGCTCTCAAGTTGCTGCTCCCTGTTGTCCATTGTTACAACCACATAAGCATGAAAAACACTCGGGGACACAGATCAAGGGTGATTGTATGTCTTTGAGGACTCAGGTGAAGAGGACAGGGACTTGTGGGAGATTCTCAATCAAATCAAGGAGAAAGGCTACAGAAGGAACAAGTATGGGATAGATTAGTCAGGAAGGTGCTTTACTACATACCAAGAACTGGTTAAGGATACGACAGCCTCTGATAATCTATGCTGTTGTAACCTGCAGAGAAAAGGATTAAAGATCTTGAGGTAAGACAGAGAAATATGCAGCAGGAGAAAGCCCGGACTTCAGAAGAACTGTTTTCAGTCTATTTGGAGAACCGCTGGCAGGATTTTACAGATTATTGCCCGGAGGATAGAGGAGCTCATGAAGTCCGATTGATCTTCAAGAGTAGGCTCCATAAAGCACAAAGATGATCAAAAAAAATGAGTCAAGTTTTGAATCAAATTATCTAAATGCAAGAAAATGAGCAATCACAGCAGATAATGTCCAGGCAGGATAAAGAACCCCAACTAAGCACAAACGCAAAGAGAAAGGCTCAGAGAAGTGGAGGTAGCAACATATTTATTACAAAGAAGAGCTCTAGGATAATTTGAAAGACTAATGCTTTACTGGACTTAAAACTGGAAGGATAAGTGAGGGGTAATGGGAATGTACCAGTGTACACTGCAACAAAAGGAAAGCCAAGAAGAGTTTTGGCTCAGTAGTCAGTGGGGTGGGTAATCTAGTAATGAAGGAAAGACTAACATACTCGGTTATTGGGAGAGCAAAGATTGTGTGTGAACAATTTCCTCTGCATTTCTGTGAGCCTTGCCTTGGCATGGCTGGGTGCAGACAGCAAAAAGAACTGCGTAGGTAACATGGCTTCAGCCTTTGAAGTTAGAACAAAGAAGGCTCCCTGCCAAAGTTAAGGTGGAGTTTCAAGAGGGTGAACGTGTACTCTCAGCTCATATGGACACCTGTTGTGGTCCAATTAGCAGTGGACAACAAAGTATGTTTCTCTTATGTATCCAATACTGTATGAAGAAGAATCACACGTCCGGGTGTAGCAGCAGTATATAATAAGTGTTCTTCTTGTAATAAACAGACATTTTGCCAATCAAATTGGCCTGTGAGCAATCTGTTCCATGCCCCTCCACCAATACTTGGCCTCTCTTTTGCCTGCAAATTTATAGTGGCAATCTGGTGTCCCAAGTCCACGTGCTTGCTGGTAGAGTTTGGAGGGGAAGGGTGTGATCAAAAAAAAAATTAGTCAGGGGCTGCTTGAATAAGATAAACATTTACAGCTCCAAAGTAGCTAACCAAATATTCATTGTTGCAGAATAACCTGGCTAAAATCATCATGAAGCTTTTCCACCAGCTTGGAAAGACTGCAATGAAAAGGGGAAGCTTTCAGGATTAGAAAAAGCGATTAGAAAAAGATTAATCTTATGACCCAAAGAGGGCATGGAGAAGGATGTGGGAAACTGAAGTCAGCCACACCTCCATCCTCAAAATCACAGGTGCCCTCAAAGCAATTTCCAGGCACATAAAGGGCATGGAAGCAGACTGCACAAATTTACCAAGCAAAAATCTTATATCTGACTAACCTTATTACACTGTGTGACAAAAATTGAATTCACCAATACTAGAACAAAATAATTAAAAATAGATAAACAATCTCTGAAAATTAGTAGAATCAAAATAAACACTTCTATAATTGTGCTCTCTAATCTCCAAATTATCCTTGACAAAAATTTCCTCAAATTCTTTATTTCCAACTCAAATACCATCTTCTTGCTTAAATCCTCCAATATTGTTTTAGTTTGCCATAATCTATATCAGTCATTACAACAGAATCAGAACAAGTGTCTTACAACAACAAAAATGCTAGTGTTTACATACCAATAATTCATATGCTGGAGCTTGTTTCAAACACCTTTTCTCCCTCAAAGATAAACAACAGGATAACATAGCACTAGAAAACCTACTTAGCATTAGGATCTAGTTTCTATTTGCTCAGTACATTCAGACTTGATCTCCAGGTTTGCTCATTTTCAAGGACTAGTCAATTCATAAGTAATACTTTTTCAAACCTGGCTCACTTTCTATCCTTGTGTAAAGTATTAAATTACAGGTCTTATTAAGTCTCCACAATCAAGCTGAGAGTGCATCAGTTTGTATAGCATTCTAGAGGATAAGTTACGCAGCCTTCTCACGCAAATGATTTTCAGCACCTGAAATTTTCAGGTGTTTCCTTCCACTTCAGCTGCTGTCACTTCCACTTCCACTATCCAATCTCCTTAGTTCATGTTAAATGTCACCACCAGTCTTAAAAAAAAAAAAAGTTGATCTCAACTCAAAACAATGAACTTCAGTCTAGATAAACTTTTCTCCTCCTCACTTTGCTTTGACCATGTGGCTAGGGATACTTAAAAACAAGTAAAGTTCAGGAGTAAAGAGGCCTTGCAAAGGACTTCTTATAACTATCTTTCATCATTTTGTATTTGAACATTGATAACACAGTTTTGATACCCTAGAATTCACACAGTGTGCAAACACAAACAAGAAAAGAAATCCAGAAGGCTCTTTTCTGAATCTCACAAGTTTCCACAGCATGGGATTTTTCTACGAGTGGTCCCTCATGTCTCCATAAGAGAGCACAGATATAGGCAGTTGTTGCAGTCAGGACTCTCTCAAACTTTGCCTTGATTAATTTGCAGCCAACCCACACAAACCTGTGGCCACAAGCTGGGCACAGAAATAGATGCCCCAAGACTCCTCAGCACACCATTACCTAAGCACCCAGTCTCCACCACCCTCATTCCCAGCTTCCTCTTTTTTCAGCTCAGGCTGTTAAACTTGCTCTGGCAAGATGAGAAGGGAAAGGCAGACACCACACAGCACCCTTCTCCTTTTCCTCCTGCCCCGAGGGGCAGAACCAGAACATATGTGTCAACTTTGATGGGCTGGGTACAGTTTTGGTGCCCAGTGATGTTTCTCCCCCACCCCTGGCATTTCATCATCCTCAGTCAACTGGAAGTGGTTTTCCCCAGCACAAAGCACTTTGTGCCCCCACTGGACACTGCAGCTGCCTTCTGCTACTCACATCTTGTTTTGTGTTAGGACTGATGGTGTAGGGGAGTATCAAGACCCCAACAACATAGAGAACCTGTCTAGCTGGAGCGTCTTTCCATATACAGCTTGAAAGCCTCTAATTTCCTAGTCTTCAATCTCAGCAGGCTCTGTGGTTAAGGGTGTATTTAATATTATATGTGAAGCTGCCCCAGATATTTTCCAAAGTGTTTTAACTCACTACACTATACATGCAGGTTACCCTGCCCCTTTTTAGCTTTAAAGTAACTTCAAGTAAATTGTAAGAGCTTCTCCCCATATACCAAAATAAGACCTTCACACACCACTAAGTTCATCCATTTCTAGTCCCCAAATAAGCATGTGCCTGTTGATGAGAGATTTGGAGTTAATAATGTCTCTGACTTTTAGGACTGGCTTCAATTAGAACCAACATAGGAAAGGAGAATTAAGGCATAGATAAACAGTGGTGATAGGTTGACCTTGGCTGGATGCCAGGTGCCCACTAAGCCACTCTATCACTCCGCATCCTCAAATGGGCAGGAAGAAAAAAATACAACCTGAAAGACTCAGGGATCAAGATAAGGAAAGAGGGATCATTTGCCATTTACCATCTGGGCAAAACAGATTCAAATAAGGAAATTTATTACCCCTGAAAAGAGAGAACTTTTTCTGACATAGAAAAAGTAAGTCTGAATGTGATTGTGACCTGTGGATTGAATGGAAAGAACTCTGCCAGAAAAACCCTTATATCTGATCTTATTTGCTTATTCAGAGTAGAAGGAGTAGAAGAGATTGTTATACTTGTAACAAAAGAAACAAAACATTTGTCACCTTTTAAAGATATTTAAAATTATTTAGACAGTCAGCAATACACATATCTCTGAAGGACAGACTATCAGGGGACAAACTATTGTTCACAATACTGGAAGTACAAAGATATTGTATAATTTGAATAGTGTCTTCTGTCATGTCAAATTGTTTTCATGGACAGCCCTACTGTGATTATTTGTTCTAAAGAATTTAGCCCTCACCCTAGGTTTTCAAGTTTAAGGGGATCTAGATCAAGTTCTATTATGTGTTTGAAAGCATAGTTTTTCAGTCTTAATATCAGTCTAATTATAATTAGTTTTTGATATTTAGTTTTCTTCTGTTACATCATTGGCAAAGTGGGAAGGGAGAAGAATCACACTGGGATAACATGATTAATGAGTAAAATGGTCTAAAGTCAATCCACACATTTTGAGTGCTTTCCCAGACAATGGAAAGATTAGAAGAAAAGTACTCTGACCAGTAAGAGAGTAAGCTTTGTTAGTAGTTTTCAATGTAACAGCAGAATATGATTTCATTTTTTTCAAGCTCAGAAAGTAGTGTTTATGCCTGAAAAGGCATTGCCAGATATTCAAATATCTCTCTGAATTTCATCTGAAAAACATTTAAACTCCTTGAAACTCTTATTTATACACACAGCTGTGATGCAATTACAGTGGTTATGCAAAATACAATAAAAAATGAGAGTTATAGCAAAAAAACCCTACTGTAGTAGATGTTCTATCTATGTAGGATTTCTAAGCCATCATTCCTACAAAAAAGACTTTTCCGGATCTCCATCATTGGTCAGAGGTGACATCCAATTTCTGAGAAAGAAGAGGTTCAAGAAAGCAAAAGAACATTCAGAGGCAGCACCATAACTGAGTTTTTCCTTTAAAGAAAAATATGCATGGACCACCTCTATGGTATTGATTTAACATTTTTCATTTATGATTTAGTCTTTTTTCTTATATTCCCTTCTCCCATTTTTTTATTTGCATTTAAGTACACAGAGATTTTTATTTTTATGTCTCTAATTGAAGAGTATTGGTCTGGTATAGCTGTAACAATGACTTAGTCCTTTTACTTTTTAAAAACTTTTCACTGCACCAGTTTAAGTGTGTTGCCTGCTCCTATATCGTTTAAATTAATATCTGATAAAAAAATTGTCTAAATCTTTGGTCGATTGAGTCAAGTCCATCTCCTGGCCCTGCACAGAACAGCCCCAAGAATCTTACCACGTGCCTGAGAGTGTTGTGGAAACACTTATTGAACTCTGTCAGTCTTGGTGCTGTGACCAATGCCCTGGGAAGCCTGTTCCAGTGCCTAACCACCTTCTGAGTGAAGAACCTTTTTCTGATCTCCGACCTAAACTTCCTCTTACACAGCATTCCTTTCCCTTGGGTCCTATGAGTGGTCACCAGAGAGAAGAGATTGGTGCCTGCACTTCCTTTTCCCCTTGTGAGGAAGCTGTAGACTTCTGCAAGGTCTCCCCTCAGTCTCTTTTTCCCTAGGCTGAACAAGCCAAGTGACCTCAACAACTCCTCATATGCCTTTCCCTCAAGGCCCTTCACCATCATTTTAGACTTCCTTTGGACTTTTCCTAACAGTTTAATATCCTTCTCCACAAAGGACTTGAAGTGAAGTGGCACAGGTGCAGAGCATAGTGGGATAATCCCCTCCCTTGACTGTCTGGTGATGTTTTGCCTGATGCCCCCCAGGACATGGTTGACCCTCCTGGCTGCCAGGGCACTGCTGACTCATATTCAACTTGCCATTGACCAGGACCCCCAAGTCTCTTTCCATGGCACTGCTTTACAGCATCTCATTCCCCAGTCCATCCGTACATCCAGGGTTGTCCCATACCAGCTGCAAAATCCATCACTTCCCTTGTTGAACTTCATATGATTGGTAATTGCAACCCCTCCATTACATGCCATGCCACCCACCCCGTCCTTACACCTCACCTGCCCTGCCTATCTCTCCTGTAACCATCCAACATGACATAGCTGTCACAGGACTCATCCCACCCAGTTTCACTATGCCAATGTAGTCATATCTCTGAGATTGGGCCAAAGGTTCAAGGTCTTGCCTGTTTCACATGCTGCGTGAAATGGTATAGAAACCTTTCAAGTGTGGTACTTTGCAGCCAACACCTCATGGAGGATCTCACTAGTACTCATTTCCTCAAGTTTTGGTGCAAGGAAAGGGACCACAGAATACAACTTTTACTTTAGTACACAAGAATCAGCTCATTCTTGAAAGAAGAAGGTATTACAGTAAATCAGATTACCTACAATATGGGTCAAGTAACTTGACCTCTGTTCCCACAGACAAAAAGCAGGCGGCTGAGGCTACTCAGCTCTGAAACCGGTCTCAGTGACACAATTCAAAGGGCAGCAAGAATAGTCTGTTTTGTGTGTTATTTCCTCCTCTTGGTGTGAGACTTCAGTGCTTTTATACATTAGACTTCAAGCATTCCTTGTTTCAGCTGAGTTCAGTGGGAATCAGGGTGCTGAACTTATGTAATCACCACAGTAGAAAACAGCACGAACAAATATGCCTAAAACTGTGCAGTATTTGTAACCTAAATTTCCTCTTTTATTGCAACCTGTGTCATAGGGATAACAAGACTTTCCCTTTGGAATGGTACTGCAAAGAAGGTAGTTTGAAACGAGTCACAGTGATCACAGGAAACTCTAACAAAAGAAAATTTAACTCAATTTTCGAAGAGGATACACGTGGCATTTAGCAATCAGTTTAGGGTCATACTTAAATACAGACCAGTTTGAAAAAAGAATCTGTTTTGTTGACAAAAACCAGAAATGCACAGCAGAAATGAGATCCCATAATCACTGAACTGAACTCTATCATAATGAATAGACAAAAAAGCAAGATTATTATTCATTTTTTCCTGCACTGGTATTGCAAAGTCTTGGTAATCTGGAATTTTTGTAAGTCAAATGATTTCCAAGTATTCCTTGTATTATTTTTAGACAATATGTCACTTTATAAATACTAACACAAGTCAAAATCATTTCAGCTTTTTTAAGGAATAGTTTAATTTTTTTTCCTCCCTGGTATGACATAAAACACTATGTCCCAATATATTTTCCCAGCACACCGTGGTATAATTCTCGCTCTGAAGGGATGATACATAGAAAGCAAATATTTAATCTCTCCTGGGTGAGAGGTCACTTTCATGGGAAATTCACATCATAACAATTTCATATCTGTGATACTTAAGAATAATCTTCCAGGATCACACAATGAAACAGAAATCTTCTTGGGAAATGATACTACGTTTCTCCATAAGATTTAGGTCATCTATGTTTTGAAGAACTATGTTTCCATCAGAATGTAAAGGTGTCCTTAGTGAATTGAAAAGGGCACAATAATAAAAGTATCTGAGCTGTGGAACATGTGCAGTAGGAAATAATTTCAGTAGGACACAATGGAACATAAATTGAAGGTTAGAAATGGAACTATTATAATAACTTTTCAAGAAAGGAAAAGGTACCAGATGCATATCACAAATTATCCTGTTATAATGAGAGAAAAACTGGAGACAGAATAAAAACGAAAAAGATATTTGAAATGTAAGGGAAATATTTTTACAAATAACCTTCTTGTGGCCTCTGAAAAATTTTCAGACCAGTTGCTTTTTCTGCTGCTTCATATCAATGAGAAGGCAGTGAGCCCCTGCAAAGAATACTAAAGAGCACTATTTGGAATGCAGGATTGCAAGACTACTGATAATTCACAAGGATTCCTGTTTGGAAATCTCAGATTTATTGCTTTTCAATTGCTTTTATTATAAATGGGCTGATAATGAACTTCATATGGAAAGAGTAACTTGGAGAAACATGAAAACAGCAGTTTACAAGAGGGTTTGAACACTTTATATATACAGTAATAGATGTATACTTAAGGGACTTCAGCAAGTTATATTATTTTTATTCTCATTATTATAATATTTTTCCACCTTCAGTGATGTAACTCCAAGACTTAATCAAATGAAATCAAACAAAAACTCCAACATAATGTTCTGGTTTTGTTCTCAATATTCTAGATTAAGCTTAGCAGTAGAACAGCAAACAGTTTTACACAAATTATTTACTTATAAACCAAAGGTCATAATATATTTGTCCCAGCTGGGAGCCTTCTCCCTATGAAACATCCACAAAAATGTTAAAAAAAACAAATCCCAGAAAAGACAAAATTATCTGCATTTCAACACTAGATAATTGCAATTTTTACCTTCTTTAAGATTCATCTTTACAAAGAGCTGATATTTTGTTGTTGAAGACCACTGAGTAGGCATGTAAACTGTGTACTTTATTTTCTCTTCACTATAGTCAAGCTTTCATACTCAGATTTTATGCTTCAAACTCTCTTGGGGGCCAGCATACCTGAGACACATCCTATCATCTGCTGCAAATGTACTTCTCTAATTTAAATGTGTTATTTGACAAACTATGGGTCCTAAATCCCAGGGCAGAAGATGTATCTGTATCCAAAGTAATGCATAAATGAATAAATTTTGCAAGTCTGAAAAAAGTATTGTTTTTGGTTTAAAGATTACTTTCTTTAAATGTATTTAATGTATGGTTATATTCAGAGTTAACTTTTTAAATAAAGATTATTTAATCAAGATAATTCTGATCCATAGCTAATTCTCATAGAAGGATCTTAATACAGTACCAATAAAAACGTAATACACAGAAACAGAGCTGTACATGTTCGGGCATTATTCCCAACAGGGATTTTATAGTGTATCTGATGCATTTTGAAGATATGCCAGGAATGGTAAGGCCCAAAAACTGAGTGAGGTGGCCCTTTGAGCTGGAAAACAACTCTTTGAATAACAATGGGATCTTTTACACCAGTGTAAGCTAGTAGTAAAACTCTTTTTTTCTTATCTTCTGCTTTCCTTTTTCTCTAAGACCCCGTGACAGCTATGCCAAAGGAAATGTTAGTTACAGATAAAACCCCTGCAAATTAAATACATAATTTTCAAGAAGAATTTTTTACTTCTTTTCACATAGAAACTACTCACATATACATAAAACTCTTTTTCAGGCCTGATTTGAAAAGTAAAGTACTAAAAGGGCCAAGGCAATATTAATTAGGAAATAGAAAAAGAACAGATTATCCCCTGTGATTAAGATCTTTATTTAAACAGTTACTGCAAACACCAAGAATAATTTCCCTTTTCAGTGTTTCCGATCAGCAGGGTTCATTGCATGCTGAGTTTGAAGACTCTTAGTAAGTAAGCAAGATGTATGAATTAGAACTGTTAAATATGCTTTCAAGCTGTATAATGTAGAAAGTCATCAGACAAATTCTTTGAAACTACTTCAAGTTTCAACAGCTGTAACATTTTCTAAAAGCTGTTGGATATATCCCTCCATTAAAAATAATTTGCCTTCTTGTTAAAAAGAGTTTAAAAAACTATCAACTTTCCTACAGCTGGTTGATCTGAAAACTGTCCTTCCCTGTCTTCCATAGCCCAGATGCAAGGGACAATGTTATTGTTTACTTTGGCTGAACAACAGGTATCTAGTGGGCCTGCACCCGGTCCCTTCAGAGGGAAGGGGAGGGGGAAAGAGGGGAAAAGAAGGGAAAATAACCCTACAGAATCGAAGCTGCTAAGAAAGGGTGTTTATATTTACATAAAGAGGGAAGATACTATGAACACTATACATGCAGAGAACTAAAAATAAAGATACTTCCCCACAGCTGACGCTCTTCTCCCCCGAAGGAACTGCCTGACCGCTCTGCTCAGCTACCAGGAAGAGAAAGAGCCACTTGCTTCCTTCCCATCTATTTTATGTCTAATCTGACATAACATGGTATGGAATATCTTATTGGTAAAACACACATCATATGACCTATCCTATTTCCGTTTCCTTCTCAGGGAGAGTAACAAACCCATTACAGACAATTACAACTGTTGAGATTGGAGTGGGTACTTAGTCATGTTTGCCATTCTTTTCCACTTCAGTTGCTTTCTCCCTCCCACTCCTTTTGGCAGAGGTGGATATGAGTAATTCACCTTCTTCCCCCCAGTAATTAGAGCATAACAGGGCCAGATCTGGAGTACTTCTTTGAAAAATCCACAATGAATAGAAGTTGTCTGTATAGGTATGGACTCCTTTTGCTAGCAAGGAGGAAGGATATTTACTGCCAGCAAGAGGTAAGCTACCATTCCTGGGAGAGAGACAAAGTAGATAAAGCACATAATTCTTCTTTCTCAACACCAAATTAACCTACAATAAAACTTCACAGCACTTTTCCCTACTAATTCTGACCTATGAGCTCTGACCTTTGCTACTGGGAGCTATTTATCCTTCTTCCCATAATTGTTTTGAAAAGTCAGGCCAGGCAATGCTCACTCCAGTCTTATATCTGGAGAGATGAAAAACATCATCATTCCCCTGGCTCCCTGAGGAAAATAAAGGGGTGGAGTTGCTCTCAGATCCCTCTCTTTCAGCTTCGTTTTGAGTGTTCATTGTTGGCTATTACAGTCCTGAGTCACAGAAAATAATAAAGAGCTTCTTTTTGTCTATACCACAAGGGAAGTGTTTCCCAGAAGATCCACCACTGCACAGCTGACTACTGGCTTGAGATCTTGGCTGGAGGTCGAGATAGTGCTACTATGCATCACATCTTCATCTTACCATCTGAAACATTTGATAGTACTTCTGCTAAATGAATACCTAGCCAAGAAAATGCAGAAATTTTGTCTACTATGGGGTGGACCTCTTGCACATAAAACCCTCAAGTCTACTATTGCAGTTCATGCATTTTTTTTTTGAGTTAAACTTATAATAAACATATTTTACTTTTACTCCATTATTGGAGCCTGCACAAAGTTACTAACTTACCAGCAGGTCAAGATTTCAATCTATTTGCAGCTGACTAAGCACTTGTCTAGTACCCTCATGAGTACCAGAACCTGTACTAAGCTTTATACCAGTAATGATTACATTTAGTATCACCCTAAGATGCTAGAATATCTACTCAAGATGCTTCATTGCTTAACTAGAGTACATATTGCAACCTAAAACCCTGAATTCATAGCCCATATACAGAAAGACATCCAAAGAGCTAAATAGCAGAACCATATTGTGCCACTAATGATTTTGTACGTTCTCAGCAACTTAGAGAACCCTGGAAGCTGTGCCTCAATTACAGCTGCTTTATAGGCCATAGCATTGTATGAACTTTGAGCCACAAGACATCATTCAGCCCATAAAAAGTTGTCTTCTGTGATAGCTTTTAGGAGACTCCATCAAACTTTGGTTAGAAGATGTTTCCTGTACTGTCTATTCCCTCATGGTCAGAAAAAAAAGCACTTTCAGAATTCCTTTGTGACACTTCATGAAGAAAGAGAAGCAAGATGTTAGAGGTCGAGCATACAATAGCTTGACTTTCTAAATGCAATTTTATTTGGAATCATCCTGCAGTATACACATACAAAATCTATGTATTTTCAGTTACTGCATATTTCACTGCTTAAAAGTACCAAAAAAAATGGATTGCATGACCTAGTTTTCCCCCCATAGAATATTCCACTTTACAATTACCTGCAGAATAATTTGTGCCATAATTTAGCCTCAAAAGTCATTACAAAGCTACATTTTGCATGTGCTTATTTAGTTCCTTACTGAAAGGACTAATGTTCTTTACTGAAAAGATGAATGGAGTTGTCTTAGATTTCAATTTACAGTGGTTCCTGCATTAGTTTTAGAATCTACCCTTCAGAACAATATGTTACTATTTTTAATCACTATATTATCCTTTGTTTACAGTTCTTCAGTCAGTTTTCAGTTAAATTAATCTGAATAGAAAGAAAAACTAAAACTTCTAATAGAAGTTCTACTTTTAAAAAAAAAAAAAAAGCCAAAACCTTAGGAAAACATTGCCTTCATCCATTTTACAGTGGAAGTGGATATATAATAAAGAGTTTGCGATAGCAGAAGACCTTTTCAATAGTGAGTACTCTGGTGGTTTAATCTTGGGCAGCTGCCAGACAACTAACCAGCTGCTTTCTCACTACTCCTCCTCAACAGGACAGAATGAGAGAACAAGAAGAAAAAACTCATGAGTTGAGACAAAGACAAGGAGGTGCCTTACCAACTACTGTCACTGGCAAAACAGATTTGACTTGGGGAAAATTTGATTTCTGTCAGTTGGAGTTGGGTTGAGAAACAAAGACAAGAAACTAAAGCACCTTCCCCTACTATAATCCCTTCTTCCCAAGGCTCAGCTTGACTGCTTCATTCCTGATTCTTCTAGCTCTTTCCTCCAGTCCATATTTAACTTAATACATGTTTAAACACATAACAATGGACAACACAAAATAAATCAATTAGTACAAGAATTAAAGACCAATTTGAATCCTGTACCAGTCCAGTATTTTACTTTCAGTAAAATTTAATCATTGCAAATGTCCAGTGAAAATAGCATTCTGGAATTAGCAGACAGAGGGCAAAAAAAACAACAATCACTTAATTATTCTTATTTCTGCTTTGACAATAAACTAACACAGCACTAGTAACAGAGCCTCCTGAGACCTTATTAAGTTAGTTTAAGTCAAACACTTCGTTTTTTTCCTCCCTCACTGGGAATGCCATTTGCACTTCCTATATTTTCACAGCTCTTACTACTGTTACTTTCTAAATTGAAACAGAAGAGAGTGCAGATCTATGAAGATTTACAATTAATGGTTTAACACTCTTCTAAAAGTGACATAAGTAACAGAAATAAGGAACTATGAAAATGGGAAAAAAAAATCTTCCAAATGAGTTGGTATTACCATAAGCAGCCAAGCAAATATTTTGAGCATCCTGGCAGCACATTTCTTCATTCTGACATTATATACGCCAAGGTAGTTATACAAGCTACTTTATCTCTGAAACTTGCTTCTGGTTTCTTTTACTGAAAAAAGTATTCTCATCAATACAAACATGGTCTCAGCAAAACATTTACATAACAGGTTGCTAGATTTCTGTCTTGGTTTTGGCTGGGATAGAGTTAATTTTCTTCCTACTAGCTGGTATAGCGCTGTGCTTTTTGATTTAGGATGAGTAAAACACCGACCATTAACTGATGTTTTAGTTGTTGATGAGCAGTGCTTACATGAAGGCAAGGACTTTTCAGTTTCTTGTACTGCACTGTCAGCGAGTTGGTTGGGGGTGCACAAGAACTGGAAGGGGACACAGCCAGGATAGCTGACCCCAGATGGGGGTCATCACGCTCAGCAATAAAACTGAGAGAGCTGGCTGAGAAGTACAGCCCACTGCTTGAGGACTGTCTGGGCATCAGTTCCCTGAGTGGCAAACAAGTGCATTGTTCATTGCTTGGTTTGTACATTCTTTAAGCATTTTCAGGATTTTCCTTCCTTTTCTGTCCTGTTAAACTCTCTTTATCTCAACCTATTAATTTAACCTTTTTTTCAGATTCTCTCCCTATCGCACTGTAGGGGGATGTAGGCAAATGTCTGCATGGTGTTTAGCCACCTGCTGGGTTAAACCACAACATTCACTCAGAACATATTTTCAAGTATCACATTCTATTTAGAAACACCAAAGCTGATCAAGAAGTTCATAGAATCTTTATGCTCTCGTGAATTTCTAGTGTCAGAACAAAGCATACTCTAATATACTCAGCACTGTGCCTCATACAACTTTTCCTTGTCCTGTAGTTCATGTCTTTTTTTCTCTGTCAGTAATCACTTTATAGAGAGCATTCCCTGTGGCACTCCAAGCAAAATATGTTACTTTTCTTACTTCTCTTCCAAAAGATTAACTTAGTAAACATACTGTAGGATTGATAGCATGAATGAAGGGTGTAAAAGTTACTGGAAAACACTGAAGAATTCTAACTTCAGACTCAAAAAAGAAAGATGTGTTTCTTCTTCTTGTTTCAATCTTTACACAAAAAATGCCAAGGACTATTTTACCCTGATGTAGTAGAACCAATCTTTACTTCTGCAAGAAGTCTCAGTTTAGATGTGTTCCTAAGGTTCCCCAGTTTGTCAAAAGGTAAGGATCTGTGACAATTGACATAATACAAATGCATTAAAACTTACCATGGAAGCTTAAATAGTACTCTGTGGAACTGTGTAATTCTGGTTTTATGTACTCTTTCAGTAGAATAGCAATTAATAACATTGCCAACCACTTCTTACTGAAGAACACAAACTTAGGAAATGAGAAACATGGTCACTCACTCTCCAAGGAAAACAAAATCTGAAGCTCCCACTGGTGCTGGAAAATGCTAAGTGCACTAACTATGTAACTAACATTAAAGTCCTGTGCCTTGTAAAACTAACTAATAGGTGTTGAAAGAAGTTTATTGAGATCATATATAGTACAATTCAATCTAATAAATTGTTGATTTTAATAACTTGGGGTAGGGGGTTCTTTTGCTTTAAAGAGTGGCTGTTTATCTTCCACTGTTCAAGTCTCTAAAAAATCAGCTGTGAACAATGTTTTCTTACAAGTCCTGCAATATTATTGATAAAAGATAACGGTTTCATGATGCTAAAAAAGTACAATTTAGCTTAAATCGAGCTTCATTTTTCTATAAACAAGAAGAACTAAACCAGACCCATCCTTGACAATCTCAGATTTTAACAATCATTCACATAACTTACCCAGATGACTGAACCGGTGTGCAATAAGAAATGAAGTTACATCTTAATGTTTGTATACCTGCCATATGGACTCATTCCTCTCCTTCCATTCTGTGCAAGGCTAATGCAGTTGCCAAGGTGAACGGCAAGTATTAAGAACATTAAGAAGAACCCTTTGTAAAAAAGTCAGTAAATATCGGCAGTTGCCTTTAACACATTGAGGACAACAGGATCAGATGAACATATTCATCTGATGTTGTAAAGAGATGCCTGTTACACAACTAATCTATTGACTGGTGACATTTGGGTTGCTGCTATGGGTATTGACTCTTATTTTACCTCAATTTTTACTACATTCCTTTAAGAAGGGAGGTGAGTTCCAATGGAGCCCTTGGAAAGAAGAGAGGGCTGTTTCTGGGGAATTTACAAGTATACACAGGGAGAGATATTTTAGATGGCAGGGTGTGTTACCCACATGGGCTAAAGAGATAGATACATTAAGAAAATACACAGTCCTTTCTCAGGGGCAACTGATCATCTTCTAGGGACTAAAAGGAACTTCTTCAGTTCGTTGGAGATCAAGAAGTCAATGCACAGTTTGAAACCAAGCCTAATCATAAAAATGATTATTTGACTTCTGAGTTTTTGGGTTTTTTTTCTGATCCTGTCACTTATCTCCCTCCATTAAAAAAGTATTATAATTCTTTTAAGATAAATTATATTAATCTTGAAAACCCTTCAATCATCTTTGAGGAGTTTATTATAAAATGGTCTATACAAATACTCTGTAACTCTCTGGCCAAGCTATATCCCTACACTTCTTTGTTAGCATCTAGTGACAGAAAACAACTAATTTGGACTTTCTTCCCTGAATAATATTTCTTTCTAAGTTGGAGTAAGGACTTTGTTAAGAAGTCAAAAAAAACTGGCAGAGAAGTCAAAGGAGAAAGAGACACTGACTACTTTTAGAAAGTCCAGAGGCAATTTTGTAATTAATCGAATTATAAATTTTCGCTTGAATAACCCTCAGTCCACAATCCATATGGTTATAGAGTATTTGCCAAAGCAATACCCTAGCAAGGTGGTAGGGATACTGACAGCTTCAAATTTACCCAAATATTAACTAGTTCCCTAATACAAAGGTGAAGAATAATAAACAAACAAACAAACAAAATCACTAAAACCCAAACCAAAACAACACCACCCCCCAAAAAACTAACAAGAACTGAATTTTTTATCCCCTGAGAAAGCTCTCACACAAGGAGCTTCTTGTTTAGGGTCCCAGGAAAGCAACAGCACCTAGGTAATGCTTTAGTTAGGAAAAAAAAAAAAGGAACTTCCTGTAAACTATTATCCAGCTACTTCTCTGAACTTCAAAAGTTTTCCCAATCAGTTGCTTACCGGCAACATTCCCATCCTTTGAAGGGAAGAGCCGGAAGAGTGTCAATTGCTTACCAAGGAGCCACAGAACCACACACTCAAGCCCATTAAAGCCAGAGAAGAAAAAAAGAGCAACAATGCAACACCTTTGCTGCAGAAATTCAGGACACCAAAGTTACAAAGGTTGTGTGGGTTACAGAAGCATACACAGGGTATCTGTAAAATCTGAGGTAAAAATAAAAGTAGTATACTACTGACATTTTCAACTGGGCACATCCAGACCAGATTTTTACACTGTTAACCACATCAGATTCCCAGCTTCTGGGGTCTTGAACTCAAAGCCATCTCCACTTTTAAAAAGATAAGAATCTTTTAAAGCACAAGAAAAATGACACTGACCTTCAGATTGCTGTTGCAATTTTCTGTTTTTCTTCCAAAACAGGAAAAAAACCAGTCATTTGCATTCATATCCTTTCATTGCAAGGTAGGTATAACAAGTGTCACCCAAGATGACAGGTAAGTTCGAAGAGGAGATCACCTTCTGAGCAAGCCCAAGATTATATTTGGAAGTAATAACTTAGTCTATTCAGGCTAGTTTAGCCTTTAGAGATCTGTGACCAAAAACACTTGCTAGCTAGCAAGTTATCCAAGTAAATTAATTTTAAAATGTAGAGCACTGGTGTAATGAAATTTCCATTAGAAATATGGTTAGCATGTGAGGAAAGAAGCATTACTTTGAATAATGTAATTAGGCTTTCCCATTAGGTATTTGTATTGGTCATATGACCACTGGTGAATGATAATTTTATTTTTCATTGCAACAACTCACTTCACCATGTCTCTTACATGAGCTACACACAGTGGGAGAACATGAGGAAATTCAACATGGACCCAGCTCAAAGACAATGTTTAAATTTAAAAGCTGTTGAAGGAAGAAGCACTTGGTCTGAACTTTTGTTATCCTGCATATGTTCTTAACAAAGTATTCTTATTCACTCAGCTGATACTAAGGAGCATTTTCTACTGAACCTGCATCGAACAATGGTGTCTGAGTGAGTGATTATGCAAATCACACATCAGTATTCCCAATAGATATTACATAGCATAAATCCCAGGTTCCTTCCTCTTAAGAAAGAACTACTGAGGAATTGAATCAGTCCACTGTCAACTGTTTCAGACATTACCAGTATTCTACATTTGAACTCCAACTAAACTGCCTTGAACTTGCGTCAAAAAAAGTATTTTCAGAGTACTTCTATGATTATTTACAACATTGATAGTTCTTTATTTAGCATATACTGTGCCTGTATTAAACACTGTTTTAACAGAGCTATGCAGATTATGATAATGACAATACACTACTGGACTAGAAGCAGTTATAATACTTTAATCCTTCACTGTGACATAAAGGAGTGAAAAAAACACCATGGTTTTGTTTTGGTGACTGCTTGGCTGCCATAGTAGGATTCCACATCCCACACTCCCTTCCCCCAAACATTTGAAATTCTGAAAAGAGAATCTAAGATCAGAATTTGAATAAGGTAGAAGATGTCAATAGAATTATATAATTTTTTTCTCTCCCTTGGGAGGAGGGTTGTATGAGGAAAGTTAATGTTTTTCTTAACAGAGACTAAAGTGTTCAGGGTTCCAGCTGTGAGCACATATCCAGTGTGGGATCCAACAGTATTATGCTAGGTGAACTCTGATAAACAATACTAAATGTCATAGTGATCATCCATCAAGAGCCAGTCCTGCTATCTCCTAAGAACCATCTGCTACCATGTCATGAGAGCGTATTAATGAAGGATAAGACATTGACTTGAGTTACCATGAGCCCTCAGTGTTTAAGTGTTATTTTTATCTTTGTATAACGAAGATTGAAGCTGCTTTCAGCCAATTCTGATCTAAGATTAAGGGTAGCATTAAATCTGTTGAGGATGCTCTCCTAAAACATTAATCTCAATTTGCTTATATTTAGACTAACTTGTAGTTGTAGAAGATTATCTTCCATCAAGCTTAAAAAGTAGATAAAATTTGTCATGGTACGGATAAGAGCCAACTAAAATAATACAATATCTCTTCATATTAGTGTTTTTCATTAAAAAAAATGACCATCTGAATTCCCATATAATGTACAATTTCTCGTATCTACAACAAAAAACAGTGTAAGTGTACAAGAACACGGCAAGAAAGATTACTTTGGACTGGGTTACTATGCATGTGGAAGAAAGGCATATGTGAAGACTGAGTTGTCTACTCAAAAAAAATGAGATTCAGCACAAAGAGGGAACACACGCAGAAACTTCCACACTTAGATCAACTAATCTGGACAGTTCTTAGCATTTGTTGTGTTTTCATCACAGGAAAGTTATGTGACTAAGGGACTGTTTCAGCTTGCACTATAGCAATAGAAAAGTTCCTGCAATTTCAAAGAATCATAGAATCACAGATTCATTTGCGTTGGAAAAGACCTTCCAGATCATCAAGTCCAACCTTTGACAGAACACCACCATGCCAAAAAAAACATAGCACTAAATGCCACATCCAGTCATTTCCTGAACACTTCTAGAGTTGGTAACTCTACTATTTCCCTGGGCAGCCAGTTCCAATGCTTGACAACCCTTTCAGTGAAGCAATTCTTCCCAATGTCCAACCCGAACTTCCCCTGACATAGCTACAACCCACCTTGCTACAACCTCCTTTCAGGTAGTTGAAGAGATCGATAAGGTTTCCCCTGAACTTCCTTTTCTCCAGGTTAAACAGCTCCAGCTCCCTCTGCCATTTCTCATATGACACTCTCTAGATACCCTTGACAGCTTTGTTGCCCTTCTCTGGATGCACTCCAGCAGCTCAATGTCTTGTAGTGAGGGGCCCAGCACAGGACACAGGATTCAAGGTTAGGCTTTGCCAGCGCTGAGTACAGAGGGACAATCACTTACCTGGTCCTGCTGGCCACACTATTTCTGATATAAGCCAAGATTACACCAGCCTTCTTTGCCTCCTGGGCACACTGCTGGCTCATGTTCAGCCAGCTGTCAAACAGCATCTCCAGGTCCTTTTCTGCTGGGCAGCTTTCCTGCCACTCTTACCCCAGCCTGTTGCACTGCATGGGGTTGTTGTAACCAAAGTACAGGATGCAGCATTTGGCTTTATTGAACCTCATATCATTGGTCTCAGCCCATGGATCCAGCCTGTCCAGATCCCTCTGCAGAGCCTTTGTACCTTACAGCAGATCAACCCTCACACCCAACTTGGTGTTGTCTATGAACTTATTAAAGGTGTACTTGTTCTCTCATCCAGATCACTGATAAAGACATTAAACAGGAGTGCCCCCAACACGGAGCCCTGGGGATTCCCACTAGTGACTGGCTGCCAACTGAATGTAGCTCCATTTATAATCACTCTCTGGACCGAGCCATCCGGTTAGTTTTTAACCCAACAGAGAGACATGGGTTGCCAACTTCTCCAGAATGCTCTGGGAGACAGTATCAAAGGCTTTGCTGAAGTCCAGGTAGATTACATCCACAGACCTTCCCTCATCCACTAGACAGATCCCCCGAACATGAAAAGAGATCAGGTTGATCAAGTCTTTCCTAAATCCATGCTGATTGGGCCTGATCCTCTGGTTGTCCTGTACATGCTGTGTGATTGCAAGATTAAGTTCTAGTTGAGCCTTTACCTTTCTAAATTTCTCGCTACATATCCTAACAGCAACCCTGTACTCCTCCTGAGTGGGCTGCCTCTTCTTCTAAAGGTCCTAAACTCTCTTTTTTTCCCTGAGTTTAAGTGAAAGCTCCCTGTTCAGCCAGGCTGGTCTTCTTTCCTGCCAGCTCATCTTTTGGCACATAGTGATGGTCTGCTCTTGTACCTTTAAGATTTTCTTCCTGATTTATATTCAGCCTTCCTGGACCCCACTTGTTTTTAAGGATTGTTTCACAAGGGACTCTCTGAACCAGTCTCCTGAATAGGCCAAAGTCTGCCCTCCAGAAGTTGAAGGTAGATGTTTTGTTGATACTCTTCCTTACCTCACCAAGAATCAAAAACTCCTGATTTCATGGTCACTGTGCCTAGGATGGCCTCTGACCACCACATCTCCCACCAGCCCTTCTCTGTAAACAGCAGGTCCAGTGGGTCACCACCCGTAGTGGGCTTACTCACCAGCAGTGGCGCAAAGTTATCTTCTACACAATCCAGGGACGTCCTAGACCACCTCCTCTCCGCTGTGTTGAGTTTCCAGCAGATATCCATCAAGCTAAAGTATCACACAAGAACAAGGGCTGACAATCGTGAAACACCAGACAACCACTCACAGAATACTTCCTCTGCCTCTTCATCCTGGTTGGATGGTCTAAAATAGACTCCCACCAGGATGTTGCCTTGTTGGCCTTTCCCCTGATCCTTATCCATAGGCACTCAACCTCATCACTATCCTTAAGCTCTATTACAGTTGAAACACTCCCTAATGTACAGAACCACCACACTCCCTCTCCTTCCTTGCCTGTCCCTTCTGAAGAGCTTATAGGCATCCATTGCACCACTCCAGTCATGAGAGTCATCCCACCACATATCCGTGGTGACCACTGCATCATGGCTTCCAGTTGCTCCTATTTGTTACCCATACTGCGTACATTGATGTAGATGCACTTCAGCTGGGCTATTGCTTTCACTCACAACACTGTCATGATGCCCCTAGGTTCATCTCTAGAAAGCCCGGTTTTATCCCCTTTAAAAAACTAATTTACAGAATCACAGAATATGCTGAGATGGAAGGGATCCACAAGGATCTTCAAGTCCAGCTGTTAGCCTTACACAGAACCATTCCCAAGAGTCACAGTCTGTGCCTGAGAGTGTTTTTCAGATGCTTCTTGAACTCTGTCAGGCTTGGTGCTGTAACCACTTCCCTAGGGATCCTGTTTCAGTGCCCAACTGTTCTCTGGGTGAGGAACCTTTTTCTAATATCCAACCTAAACCTCCCCTGACACAACTTCAGGCCATTCCCTCGGGTTCTGTTGCTGGTCACTACAGAGAAGAGATCAGTGTCTGCTCCTCCTCTTCCCCTCATAATTGTACCCTTTCAGTCAGCCCTGCCAACTCAAGGACTGGAACCATTTCCCCCCTTTTAGACAGGTGAACCCCATCTGTCTCCAACAGGCCTGGTGAACAAGGAAGAAAAAGGATGAACAAAACCACAACACTTACAAAGTTTCAAATCAAGTTACTGTGCTAATGATTGATACAGAAAAGTATAGACAATTTTCTCAACTATTTTTCTCAAGAAGAAATACTGAATATTTAAGCCATTTTCTTATAGGTATATAAACTCAAAGAAACTATCCCTACATGAGCACCATTTTCACCAGTGGAGGCTGTTTCCTAAACACCTTCTTTAAAAAAAAGTATGTATATAAGAAGTTTTTAGCTAAAAAACTGATATAATGTATGCTTTTATGGAGAATGTTCAAGTGAAATGACTTAGTGATCAGGAACCCCCTAACACACTTTAAGAATATTTAAATGTAATATCATTTTCTGTAAATATAAATCCCTTTTAGAAAACTTTTATATGGCTACTAAGAAGCCCTGTAAAGTACAAATATCATTTCAAATATTCTAATACTATTACAGATATCTAATGAAGTTTGAAATGAAACTGTCTAGATTGCTAACTCATTTTGTGGCAAAAAAAACATTTTTCCTTGTGTTTATTCCTCTTTTTCTTGTATGTTGATCTGCTTTGAATAGTTTTCTTAAAATAGCTAAGATATTACTGCATGAGTATTCAGTAATCTCTAATTAGCATTTTTAAATCCTTGCATTTTGATTTAAACATGCATGAAATCTAATCTCTGTAACTGCAACTAAAATCTCTTATTTAATACATTTTGATCTAATGAGTGTATTGTTCTAAAATTGTTTATCACCAGATATTTCACGGAAAAATGAGATTATAAAAAGTATATGGCAATACATTTTTGGAAGACTTTTTTAATAGCAAGGTGGTTTTGGTGTTTTGTTTTTTTTTTTTTAAATATGGTTATTTCCTCTGTTTTGATATAAAAACTACATTAGCCCCAACTTATCCAAATATCTCATTATAATAAAGACTGTTAGACCTCCACCTGCTGTAGAGGATGTTCTGTAATGAAGTTGTGGCTGTGGCATTTCTGCTCATTAAAAGGAAACAAAAGTTCTTATTCCCCTCTCTCAACTATTAAAAATTTTTAAGAAAATTAGGAGTTTGCACACTGGTGTAAGCCTTAGTGTAAAGATTGATACAGTTCTGTTCACTTCTTGCTTTTAAAGATAATGAAAACCCAGCCACATAATGGCAAGTTACTCTATAAAGGTCCTTTCAAACAAAGCAAACCATCAAAGTCAAAAACATTGTAAATATATATTTAAAATCCAGCTAAGATAATGCAGATACAGCAAATGCAGAGAGACTTAGGTCAGAGCCAGATCTGGTGTTCATATTTCCTAAAAACAGTTCTGATCAGTCTGTGCTCCTCCACCATGCCGTGGTTCCTACTTTAGACTTATGCTGACGACTGAAAAAAATTGAAGTTAACTGTTGCCCAGCTATTTACCAGGAAAGTTCAAGACTGACAAATAAGTTTAAGATGCCTAGGTACTCTGGCTGGTACCTTGCCTTTTGACCAGTGCAAGAATATACAAAGGAGGCCATGCCTGCAACTTGAATATCTGTGTCAGTGAGGCTCCACCATTTATGTATTTGTCACTGGGAAGAGTTCAGCTTCTCAGTTGGGTGTTTCTGGAGCATAATGATGGTGATAAGGGTAGGCTGTTCATTCAGCTGCTTTTGGTTAGATAGCCCTGTAATACAGTTGTTGCCAGCAACTGGCCACAGGCTGTGTTGGCCAGACTTCAGGACTGAGCTTTGTCATAATTGCTGTGTTGATTTTTCTTGTCCTGCCTGCAACATTCTTTCACTTGGTTTAACTGTGACTTTTTTTAATTTATCAGGGTGTGTATTGCTGATTTGTTTTGCTTCTTTTTGTCTTTGTAAAATCACAGCTTTTGGACAAAGTAGCCACAATCATAACAAGGGACAGTAGTCACACATAACGAAGTGTATAGAGAAAAGAGACCTACTATGAAAGCTAAGGCCTTGACAATTGGAGGCAGGATGAGGTGTATGTATACCTCTTCAACAGACGTGGGATGGTAATGAATGAAATCCGTGCTCGGCACTGGAAACCCCACAGCTACAAACAGCTCTGCAGTCAGTTAAGGAAATGCAGACTGGATCTGGACAAAATTGGGATCTCTCTTGTGAGATATCCCAGTCCACAAGAGGAAATGTGTTACTAGGACCTCCAGTGACAATCCCCCTGAGACATCACTATAGTTCAGAAGAAAGATTACTTTCAAAACAACCTGTATTTAATCTTCAGGCTAATCTGTAAAAAACATAATGAAAAGAAGTATATCATAATGCAGTGACTCTCATCAGTGTGCAAAGTAGGTTTTTTGTTAGTTTTAAAGAGACTTTGTAATGATGAGCAGTATTTAAACACAATGTGGGAGTCAAGAGTTTTTATAGCAGAAATAGTTGAGATGTTCTTTCTTGGTTTTCTGTTAACTAGGATTGAGGACAGCAATGAAAACCTTTTTTATTCCACCTATTTTAAACATAACCACCAACTGGAAGAGCTAAGCAAGGAATGTGCAAGGATTCTGGACCTCAAAACAGTATTTTAAATCTTTCTTATGGTAACTGAATACCTTCAAAGTGCACACTACAGAAATTTCTAAAGAAATAATATGACTATCTTACCTCCACAAATCTAACCTCAAGTTCTATATGCACTGCCTCATCCTCTCACACTTGTCTCACCAAGCATGTCCTTTTTCATGTAGAATATGCAAAGTCTTTTCAGACACTACATTCCTGATTTTCCTACATGTCTGTTTGAACAAGGCTCACCATGATTTCTTGCACTGCCTCTCCTTCTGATTACCTTGCAGTCTTTATTCTGCTTCTGGCTCATGAACAGCAAGTTGTAATTTCATCTAAACTCCCCCATACAATGCTCAGGAAATCTACAGACAAACATACAGCCCAGAACAAGCCTTCCTATAGCTGAGTGTCTTCATAGGTATTTGCTGTTGAACAATTTATAACACTCAAGCTTGTATAAAACAGCCAAATAATATAAAGGGACATTCTGTTGATGAACAAGGTTAAGCTCCAAGTTAGACAAGAAGAAAGCTGGAGTGAATTTTTTCAGGGATTTTTTTATTCTGACGCAATATTTCTTGCATTAGAGAGTTTTGAAAGTGTTCAGAAGACAAAATCTTAAGAGAAAAGCCGTTGAAGGGAAAAGTTGGGTTTTTTTTAAATTAATGTTTTAGGGTGCAAAACAGTTCTTATTTATCCTTCTTGTATTGAAAATAATATTTTTCATTTATCTATTTTAAGGCCTGGGTTATTCCTTCCAATCCCCTAGAAAAATTTCTATCTTTTATAGTTCAATGTTTTCTATAATTAAAAAAATGACAACTAGAAGTATCTTCATTGAAAATGTTTACATTAATATTTCAGCTTAGCTTCACAGCAAGACATATCTCTTCATAAGTACATGAAGAGATTGCTAAAAATGTTTGCAATATAATGGCTTGATGACAAACAGTAGAATGCTTACATAATCTTGAAATTAATTTTATGCATTCCTTTTAAGCTGCATATGAGACAGAGGGAGAATGTCTTTCCCATTTACATCAACAACAAAAAAGTTAGCCCTTCTATTACTTTTTGCATATGCAGTTGTGCTTCTAGTTCCATTCTGGTTGAAATTAAAATGGTTAACATCTCAAGATTTCATGAGTTTAAGATAGAGCAGATGAAGTTCTCAGAAGCACAATAGATGTTTCATTTTCTCTTGCTTCCACAGAAGGTGTCTACCTTTGATGAGGACTGACACACAAATGTCACCATACAGGAATACATCACCAATCTGTATGTTGAACAATCCAAGAAGATTTTATAAAATTAACATAGACTAAGCAGTTTCAAAGGAGAGAAAAAATAAAAAATACATGGAAAGTGTGAAGTCCACTAGAGGTTTGCCCACATTTTCAGTGAGAAGGGAAGCATACAAGTGACAAATAGCAATATAAGCCAGACACACTCATGTAGTATCTTGTCAAATCTGTTTGCAGCTGAACTCGATAGGATTGATTCAAGTACAGGGTATGTTGCTGAAGGTGTGTGAAAGTCAAAATTAATATTTTAGTGGACTTACCATCATTTTCCTAAGGATTTTCACAAGAAGAAACCATAAAGTTCATCCAAAAATCGTGTGAGAAATTTATGAACCCATCCAATCTCCATCTGTAGTGAACTTGCACAAATTAGCTAACAAAACCCCTTTATTTTCTCTGTGAGGTCTGCATATTTTCAAGGATTTCATGCAGTTCTTCAAAAACTTTGAAAAGACAGTCATAACCTATATATCCAGTATACTAAAATCATACAAACACTGGCTGAAGTGTTAGAGAATCTCAAACTGAGAATCTTCACAGTTCTCAGAATCTTCACAGAATTTTTCAAAATTTGACAAAAAGGTCAAGCGTGCAAGTCTTAAATGTGTCCTATTAAAACTGTTTATATTAAACATTTTACTAGAAAAGACTCGTCTTTTCCTTATTCATAGCCTTGTGTAGGTGGGAGATGGGAATTCCTTGAATAAGGGAGGTTGAAGAATGTCTTTTTGATAGAAAATTGCACTGTTGTCCTTGAAAGACACAATGTTAGCAGATCCTGTGTTTTCTCACTTAACTGTACTAGGTAGAGAAATCACCACAACTGCTCTTAAGATTCAAATCTCTTACACTTAGTTCCAACACAGCCCTCAAAACATTATTGTGGTGCCCTAGATAAATTTATTCATTTTGTGCATGTATTCTCTTTACAACATGGCTCACGCAAAGATTATCATTATCATCTTTACTTAAATACAGAAAACAGAAGCACGGGAGTGCCAAGAACAATATCAACAAAAGGAATTGCATGTCACTAGATTAGACATTATGTTATATTTCCAGGAACTCTTTTTTTAATTTATTTATTCTTATTACTCATTTTTGCAAAAGTATTGCTATGGTTAGGCCCATCAGATATGGGAAGTCTGGCTCTTCACATAGTGTTTTCTCAACTTGTACACACTGAAGTGACTCCAGTACCGTAAAGGGGCAAGCACTTTTAGATATGCTTAAAATAAATTTCAGAACTTAGAAAGCAACCCTCTAACCTCTGTGGCCACCCAGATAAATTTTATGAAGCCGAGATTTGCATTTCTATATTAATGTGTGATAATGTTGCAGCATGGACCAAAATAGGTAAAGCCAGGGTGTGTGGTAGAAGCACCCTTTCTCCACTCCATCCTTTCTCCATCTCCCAGCATAAACAAAACCATGAAAGGGTGTTACTGGTCCCTAAAATAATGCAATCTTGACCACTAGGCATTTAAAGACTAACGAAGAGCATACATGCATCATCCATGAATGCTGGCAGGAGGTAGGATGAATAAGAAAGCACAACTAACTGGCATGTCACAATTGGAGTTCCTCTTGTGACCAACCAGCCATGGTAACAGAGAAAGAAGAGAGGAATCACCCCAACATCATCTTACAGCTAAGGACACAAGATCAAATCAACACTACTACTTAAATCATAGACTTAGTCATTGTGTGAAGACACCTGGGGGGTAAAATTAGAGAAAAGTGGGAAGTTATATTCATATTCTAGTAGAAGATATAACGGTACAAAAATTATAGGGTGAAATGCAGTGGCTATTTCCTGGATGGAATGTGTTTGTCATGCACGAAACCTATTCCACGATGATTCCCTGCACAGCACAGTCTGCAACCTTAGCATGTGCTAAAAGAGATGAAACAGGGTGGAGCAGAGTGGAGACACTGCAGTCAGGCTCTGTTGTAATTCTTGCAGGGAGGGGAACTCAATGGTACCGTGTAGAGGACAAACCATGTAGCAGCCATCAACCAAGAGAGGTAGGAGAAGATGTCTTGCTGCTGAATCAACAACTGGGTCAAAATCACTTTCCTCAGATGAACTTTGTTCATTATAATCTCCCTGCAGTACTAATGCACACCTTCAACCCAAAGTTGCCCGCCTCCAAGGTACGACCACCCCTCACTGAGCAAGCACTCTATATTTTATTGACTATACCTTTAAGAGTGAAATAAGAGAATTTTACACCAATCAGTATAGTCAGTCAAACTCTACCTAAATGTAAAGAAATAATATAAAAGTGAGTTAGAGATGGGGAAAATTAAGGAAGACTTCAACATAACTTCTGGGATCAGTTGATGAACTGAAACTCTCTTCTCCCTCATAGGGATGCCTACTGGCTAAGAACCATGTTCTATGCATGATGAAGGATTATTTCAATTTAGCTTTTGTTAGGGATTAGAGCTTTCTGCATATTGTTCTAAATTCATTTTTGCAGACAGTTACTATCAATGACAGTCTTCAGACCTTAACCTATCAGAATTTTCTCTTACCAGTGTGTGTATTAATAAAATGTGTTATTCCACAAACTGTTTAGTGTGAGTACTTCATGTGTGCCAGCAGTGGCCGGCAGAGGATAATGTACTCAACTGAGTGGGGAGATCTGGGAGTGGGTCCCTCTCAAAATTGTAATAAAGGATTTGGTTCTGATACACTGCTGGCATGTGTCCCTGAACAAGTTAGTCAAATTGCCCTCCAACAGAGCGGATCATTCAGTTGAGTCCCCATAAAGGGACACTGACAGACTAGCCAGGCACAAGGATCTCGCCTTTCCTGGGGTGTTGACAAATCAGTCAAACACAAAGAGTTCGAGGAAAGCCCCCTTCCATATGACAGTCATAAATAACATTAACAAATGTTATTTTCTCCTTTCCCACCCTCACCTCCCTGAAAGCTCTTTAGTTTTCAGTCTACGTCTCACAACATTTTACTACCGCAGACTCAGCAAATATAAGTAATTTTGAAACTTAAAGTGTCTTCTCACACCCTCCAAATCAACTTTTCCCAAGGCAGTGATGGATGCAACAGAACTGTAAAGCGTGAATTCAGCTGCAGTATGTAGATGATATATACCTTCATTCCGCTAGACTTTTGGGATAACTAACTGGCCTAAAGCTTCCTAAGTATATAAGTCCCTTCCAAAAAACAGTTCCTATTGCTGGTTTACCACCTGCACACTATTTTTATATACAGAAAAAAAAATAGCAAGTATTGACACAGATTCAACATGACCTATTTAAGAAAATATTTGGTGTACAAGTTGACTGTATATATTCCAGGAGACAGCAATTGCTTTGCAGTATCTCAGTGTAAAGCACTCCTGGAAACAGAAATATGATCAAAAGAGAAGAGCGAGTCGACCCAAACAGATAGTACTAACAAAAGCCATAACCATTACTAGAAACTACTAGGAATGCTGTGGAGTCTTGTGAACAGTGAAACATAATCAGCTCCTGCTATTTGTAGTAATGTGATTGAATCCAGTATAAGATCAATACAGTAGGCACTGAATCCCTGGAGAAAGATTGCAGTTGCAAAACATAATTATTTACCTATGAAGGAACCAACCACATGAGGAGCCTTTTGTTGTTAAAGCAAAAAACCCCTTCAACAGGAATAGCAGACGTAAGGTAGAACTTAGTGCTATTAGGTTCTACTTTATTTGGCAAAATTATTGAAAGTTTAGTCTTAACTACATGAACAATATGGGAGCACTTTAATTACCAAGGATTTTTAAGTCAGAAGATAATGATTAGAGAAACTTTAGGAGAGACTAGTTTTTCACAGCAGCTTTTAAAATGCAGTTGGAAAGTGTCAGTCATAAGACTTTTGAATACATACCATGAAGAACCTCTGTCACTGAGAAACATAAACTTCAAAACCAAAGTTGGATGGTCTTTTTGGTCTTGAATGTTGTGGACCAATGCTACTGGTAATTATGAGTAGAACCCTGTACTAGTTTACCCTTTATAAAATTGAAGAGTCGGTAAAGGGTTACATTTACACATTTACTTGTTCATTGGCAATCAAACATAAAGGCCTGGTTTAATTTCCAAGTTACAGAAGACTGCTTAATAGACTGCTTTAGCTACAATACTAAGCAACTGTTTGTATGTGAATATCCTGATGTTTAAAACCTTGCTGATTCCAGTTAATGCACCAAGGCATCTATCTCATCTTTGTGATTTGCATCAAAACATCCTACTATATTTTTACCAAACACTACCTCACTTTAGCAACTGCTAGACCAAGGATTAATTGCTAATTTTATGATGATTTATTTATAACAAACATTGATGTGTTTACTTAAGGTAATTGGTAAATCACACAAATCATCAATGTATGAATTTTGCAGGAGCTTCAACACGCAATATGCCCTTGAAAACATTCTCAAGGCATGGGACTTGAGAACTGATAATAAAACAAAAGGATATTTGGAAGGAATGAATACATACATACTTTGAAAAGCAAAGTTCAAGTCGTGATTCTTGGACAAACTGTTGTGTTTGTTGAGCTAAAGACAGATATTCAGGAACTCGGATTCAGCTTGGATCAAAGAAAAATTAGTGAAACCAACTTGCTGAAAAACATCAAAGAGAAAATAATCTTGCAGAAAATAAGAACATATAACAAGAATGGTTGAAGTTTGTTCTTACTAAAGAATGTAGATCAGTTTGTAATGAAAATTATCACAATATAAACTGAAGCAAAAAAAAAAGATGTGTCTGTAAAAGAACAATAACCCTGTCAAACTATCTCTCACATAGTTTAATTCTTCAATACAGCTTATATTTGTTCTGTTTCAAGTGGAAGTATGCTGCTTCACATGTAGAAACAACAGTGGATTAGGCAAGCCAGAGAAGTAACATTAGCTGTGGCCAGTGATAACCGAGAGAACTACTTATCCACCTCTAGCAATAACGTGAGCTCTCCAAAGGATTGACCATATTTTTACAATGACAGGAACATAATCATAGAAATAGATTTTTTTACAAGGTGCATTATTTTATTATGTTTATTGTCAAGTAGTCTAGTAAAAATTTGTCATTACTTTCTTTGATTAAAACAATTTTCATCAAGTATGTGTGGATGTGTCAGGAAGTTTAGTCAAGGGGTTAAGAAATTCTCTTATTTTCCAATATATGATCTAAAACCACATATTTTTTCCTGAAACAAAGTTCCTTTAGGGAGACATCTGTTATCTTGAGGGACAGACTATGTACTGGTTTGAACACAGAGTTGTGGGAGCCACCCTGCTGTGGCTTCTGCACATAAGGGCTTCTGCATACTGGTTTTATGATTGCCAGTTGAACAAAGGCAGCTTGCAACCAGCAGGTTACAGGTGCCAGTAAGTATAGGAAAAGTCATCCAATTAAACACTAAGTCTTTAGCCTCTATAAGACCAACTGGGACGTATATAGTTGCACAAGCCTTTTTCTAGATCTGGATCCAACCTATTTGTTCAGGGACATGGAGCCATAAATTAGAGATTAATCCTTAGATTCCTGTTTAAAATCATGTATTTCTAAACACACTGATAGCACAGCAGATACTGCCAGTAGGGAATTGGTTTAGATAAAGTTTAGACATCAGTGTACATGAATATAGAAAGAAAAGATCAGATAAAATATAGTATGCACTGCACAGAACTTCTACCTACAAGTAATCAATTAGTAAGATTTGGTATTTACACAATACACTATTAAACATAGTCACAGACATCAGCAAATTTAGCTCTTCATGCAAGTATACAACTAAAAGTGCAAACCCATGCAACTGGCTTGCATTCTGTCTTAGGAGTACAATAGCAGTTAGAAGTTTATCACCACTGACTTCATATGTCTTCCTTAATGTCAAACACACTTCATTCTGAGAAGATGGACTCTTTTTGTCAGCCTAGAATCATTCAAACAGTAAAAAAAAAAATAAAAATCAGTGCACAGCCTAGCAGAATACTAGCTAAAACCAATTCACTATTAGAAGACAGACCTACAAAATACAAACCACTCTCTTATATACTTTCTTAACTACTGCTACCTCAAGAAAGTCTTTATAATTAACTCATGAAATTTCTTATTCCCTCTTCAGAATCTCAGCCACTACTTATTCACCTCATAGATGCCAGATCCATTGAATTAGATTCAAATCCCAGGGCAAGACTGCACTACACCTATCCCATGTAGCTTTATCAGGAAACTTACCACGGAGGACAGGTTTTCCTGCCATGATATATATTTCAATCATAAACCACAATTTCTACTAGAGTGGATAAATAAATTTTAAAAACCAACAACAAACCCCTTATTTGAATTTTCATGTGTAGTGAACAGAAACTTGGTTCACTTTCTTTTTTAACATAAAAAATAAGCCATGTGCCAACCTACTCTTTCCCTTTTAACTGCTTCAAGACATCTGGTGACCATTTGCTAATGGAAAATAATCAACTAATTTATATTTTGTCAAGTGCTCAGTTTTTAAATGCTAATAGGGTTGGTTTCTTTAATGTATTTTGGTTAGATTGTATAGAAAAAACACAAGGCAGTTCTCTTTCTGAGCAGGTATTTAGTTTTATTTGCAAGTCTTTATATATTCTCCCTTTTCTGTATAGTATTAGCATCACCTGACTTTACCTACTGAGTACTTGCTAGGATATTGCAGCATTATATACTGTGTCTGTCTTAGATAATACTATTCTGCTATAAAATAGAAAGCATATGTGATGCCTGTCTGAATTATTTCCTAGCCCAAACACTTCATGTAAGGAAATAGTTTCAAATAAAATAATTTATTCTTACCATATACTCTGCAACAGGAAACAAACCTACCTTTATTCTGAACTGAAAAGTTTTCTGATAGAAGATCTAAAAGTTCATTAAACACATATGATAACACTAGTTAAAAACCCCCAGCCTTGATAGTTACAAAGAAATGGCTCTATATCCCTTGTATATATTGACTCCTTCAGAAGGCCTGTGAAACAAAATCAGGACAATAAATTGAGGGTAGGGAGAGGAATAGAGAGGAGGAACTTAACCAATATGGACTAGTTTACCAATGCATTTATTGGATTGTTTAGAAGATGTATAGTGTATTCTATTTCTTGAAGAGCTTCTTGAGTTCTCATTTTATCTTATATTACTAAAAGTTCTTAAAAGCTCTGGCTAACCAGTTATCTTATGGCATCTCAAATGGATCAGTTGCCGCCCTCCACCTTTTGAAAATAATGCCCTTTCAAGAGGAAAACTCTACAATATTTAAAATCTGTGTTAAATTTTGCACATCTAGCAGATTTCTCACTACTATAAATGGTATAAAGCATTGTGGATTCAAAGTGTACTTGTGTGTTTTACGGTACAGTGGCAACTTGAGGCAACAATTAAGTTCACTGTTTAATTTTTTACTTGATGCTGATTGCATAGTAGAAGTCCCTTTCCTGAAGAAATCTAAGGCTGAAGCAGAGTTTATCTAAGATTCCCAAGTGCCCTGCAACCAGCAGTAAAAAAGAGTACTTGATTGTGTGATCCTGCCAGTACCATCCAGAGACACAGATCTTCCACAAACAGATCTATTAAAGTTTCCCAGGGACCAACCAGAAAAAAAGTGAGTGGGCAAGTACTAGAAGTACACATAACTACTATATAGGAAATGTGCAGGGAATGAAACAGGAATGGGTGAAAACATGAGTTCAGAGTTAGAGGCGAGGGAGCAGAAATGTACACTATGCATCAGTAAACATTAAAAATGATGGATAGCTCAGCCCTTCTGAAGTCAGAAGTTATCTGCACAGCTGGTAATATTCACTGCAGCTGAGGATGTAATCATTACATTAAGTTAGTAAATCTCTATGCAAGACAAAAGGGCAGAAGAAAGGGTTTAGTGTTGTAAGCCAACCACTCCTTCCAGAATGAACATTAGTTCCGCCAAACTTGTATATATAGCATATTCCATTTTGTTTACTCCTTCACATTAGCATAATACTGTGGTAGAGCTGACAACTGACTTGGAGTTCCTTGATCTGCAACTCTGCTGTTTAAATATAGGGCTATTCATTCTCTGCAGAGGTTTGGTGTGTTTGTTTGTTTGTTTGTTTAATAAACTAGCTAATAACCACCCCTAGTAATTATTTTTTAAAAAGTGATTAAAATCAAAAAACAAGAGGTTAATCATCCTTGACCTGCCTTTCAATCAGCCACTCATTGCTTAACTATATGAATTATCAAAGTCAGTTCTGAAGTTTAGCTTGCACAAAGGGCAGAAAGAAGAAATGGTGGAAGTGCAGTTGAAGCAAAAGTTTTTAAATAGAAATAAGAGTCATGATAAAATAAGTAACTTTTTATTCTTATGATTCCCTTTTTTCATGCATAAGCTGAAGTCACTAGCATGCAGCATACCTTGGAGCTAGATGGCAAGTTTTAATTATTAAATGCAATTTCACTGGGTGTGATGATAGACACAGATTTTTCAGTGTGGTTACAGATATGCCACAAAAGATCATATGCTACAAAATGGGAAATCTGATTGCTTTGCAGATGTACTGCAGGATGAATTACTGGTAGTTTCTTGTGCTTCACATAGGAGAGTGGGATGTGGAATATCTTAATTTTTAGATCTTCACATTCTGGAACAGATGTGTCTTTCCCTTCTGAAAATGTAATTTATTTAGTCTAAAACTCAATACATGGAAACATTTCAGAGCATTGAGGTTTGTTTTTAAATATATTTGGCTTAATTAATTTTTTATTATCAATCATTAGTACCATTGCAAAAAATCCTCTAGAATTAGTGTTGTAGTGGGCAAAGATTTACTGCCGAGGAGTCCAAGAGCATCCTGGTTTGTATGAGAGTTGAGGTGCTAGATTGCACCCAAAGAAGGGTAGCGAGGCTGGGGAAGGGGCTGGAGCCCAAGTCCTAAGAGGACTGCCTGAGGGAGCTGGATTTGTTTAGCCTGGAGGAAAGGAGGCTGGGGCGGGTGTGTGTGTGTGTGGGTGGGGGTGTGTGTGTGTGTATCTTATCACTCTACAACTATCTGAAAGGAGGCTGTAGTGAGGTGGCTGTTGGTCTCTTTTCCTGAATAGCAAGAGGCAGAACAAGAGGAAGTAGCCTCAAATTGCACCAGGAGAGATTTAAATTGGATATTATGAAGAATTTCTTCACTGAAAGGGTTGACAAGCATTGGAACAGGCTGCCCAGGGAAGTAGTGGAGTCACCATCCCCGGAGGTGTTTAAAAGATGTGTATTTGTTGTTAGGGGTATGGCTTAGTGATAGACTTCGCAGCACTAGGTTAATTGTTGGACTTGATGATCTTAAAGATCTTCTCCAATGTAAGTGATTCTATCATTCTATGATCTTTCTGTTTAAATTTTGGAGGAGGTGTTAAGGGCAGCTATCAATACCGAAGTAGTCACAGCCTGTAATGGCACTTCAGTAGCAAAAAAGAAAGTGGAAAAAAAGAATATATTAACATGTACATTTCTGATAATAGGAAGTTCAGCTGATAGAGAAGTCACAATATAAGCTGATGAGTTGGAAGAAAATACTGCAGAAGTCAGTATAATAAAGCAAGACATAGCAACTCAGAGTATGAGTTAGGTGTAGTTGCAAATGTTGGTGTACTTAGGAAACATGGGATGAGATGAACAGTTGTTTTATTATTTAGGCCAATGCATTGGTTTGCAGTATTAAAACCGACTTAATTTTGAGTTTGTGTTAAATAATATACTATTATTGAAATAGTTGTTCATATTGCCCTTGTGTTTTCCTGAGTACAACCTCCACATGCAATTCCCTTAAACTTCCAACTACTTAAACTACCTTGTATCCCATGTGTTATTGCAAAGCTTCCTACAGGATGGTGATGTCAGCTCTTGCTCCTCATTGGCACCATCCAAATACAATCATAATCACTTTGAAACTATCTGAGCTTTCAGACTGGCACCAGGAAAGAACCTCTTTTCAGCTTTGTTTTTAAATACCATTTGGAAGAGTTGAGCTTGCCATCTGGTGCAGAGAATTTCTCCATTCTGTTTGATTCATAATGCCACCAGTCAGTACTGTTGAGCAGAGAGATGAAATACCAGTATATCACTCAGGCAACATTCATTTCTCATTAGGCCTCTTCCACAGATGGTAAAGCTGAACACCAGCTTTCCTGTCTCACTCATCTCCCATGAAATGCTATTTGTGTCCTGGCAATGCTTGTAATCACCTTTATTACCCAACATGTGCTTTTAGCATCATGAACTTATCTATGGTTAATGATATTTCCATATGCTTTCAAAAGGCGCAATTATTGGAAACTTGTAAATTGTACATTTTTTGGTTTTTAATGTTAGAAGAAAGAAACTGGAATTAATACAACATGCTCTTGCCTAGCCCTAGGGAGGAACTAAGAGTTGGCTTTACAGTCAGACATATCCTTCAGAAATGCAAATTAACATCAGACTGAAAAAAGCTTTATGTTATAGAGCATGACATAGCTATGAAGGAACAGTTTTCCAGCTCCCGTGTTGACTAAAAGCTAGCATTTCTTTCCACCTGCTTTCAATTCCACTTTGCTTATCAGGCCATTTAGTTTTAGAAGCATTTCTCTTTCAGTTTAGGAGAACATTTAGTTAAGTACTTAAGTCCCTCTCTGAAAGCTCTGCTGGTTCTTCACAAGACACTGACAGCTATTTACAGGCTTCAGGCCTTTGTTGACTCAAGATCAACAAATAAGACTATCAAGAAAAGAAGATTTAAGAAGTATTTTTCCATAAAAACAGAAAAGGTAGCACCCAAATATCCACCTTGAAAGCTCCATACATCTTGAAAGAAACTAATGAATCCAGAAAACGGATACAAGCTTTTAGCTTATTTTTGCTTTTAGTACCTGAAAAAAAATCAGTTGTCCCTTCCACAAGGAAAAGGCTGTACAAGATCTTCTAAGATTCTCTCTTCTTTTTGCTGTGAAAAAATATTATTAGCTCATTAAAAAAAAAAATCACTTTGTTTCAGATCTTATCTATCACAGTAAAAATCAGAGCTGCTGGAAACTCAACGTTAAGGTCTTAAATGACACTTAGAAGTTCTCTATGAAGTAAAAATCACCAGAGGATTTGCGCAGCTGCCCCTTGCTCTAGTGAATAAAATAATTTAGAGCATAGATAACTTTTAATTCTTTAGGCTAATGAGTGTAAACAATGTAGACAAAGCAAGACCAGGTAATACAAAGCGTTTATAAGATTGCTAATGTATTTTAGATTTACTCTTGAAAACACAAACTTCCCAGGGAAACAATAGGCAAATAATATTTTATGTCAAATAGATACTGTTTTTTATTACAGTATGCATGCTACCCCCCAGGGTACATACTCAGGACTCTTGACCCTTTAGAAAGGATAAGCAGCAATCAATATTTTTTTTTTTTTTAAATTATAGATGAATTGGGTCAATGACTAAGAATGGACTAACAGTCCAAAGAACCTTCTAAACCACTGTAGTCACTTTAAACAACATTAAAAAAAAGGATGGAACAAAAAATGGAGCAGTGACTCTAAACGCTTTTCGGAAAGAGCTAGTAAAGTTTGTCAGGGTGGCTCTGAAGAAAAACAACAGTTTTTTCAGAGAATAGAGAATAACTTTTCATATTATTGCATCAGTAGAAACTGATGCAAATACTGTTCCTTCATGCTATGCTTGGACCATACAGAAGTCAGCACTTTGACATGACCCTACGTCAGACTTTTTCTCCAGTGCAAGTTTCCCAAAGACCAAAATCTCCCTAAAATTAAAAAAACCCAACCGAAAAAATATAACAAAGAAACAAACAAAAAAAGCCACAAAATCAAATCCAAACAAAAAACCAAACAAAAATACCACAAAATCAAAACAAAACAAAGAAACAAACAAAACCCAAACAAAACACCACCACCACCACCCCCCCGTGGTGGTTTCACTCTTATAGCCCTGCCTGGGGCTGGAAATGGTTAATCTCAAGTAAGTTTCCGATGCAGGACCAGTGGAGAAGCTGCGTTTCACCCCTGTGAAATTAGCATATTACAACAGCCATTGGAAGTTGTTGGCAGAGAGAGAGAATCGAAGCCATGAGGTGAGAGAGAGGAGAGAGAGGGGCAGGTCCCTTGTGGGGGACCAAGCCCTTCTTTCCCCCCCTCAACTGGGTTGCAGGGGGCCCAGAACAGTGTTAAAACTGGGCCAGGTGCCGTGGCCAAAGGCTAGGGAGTTCTCCCCCCCCCCGCTCTCCTGGAGAGGCAGTGGTGTGGGCTTGAGAGACCAGCCAGGGGTTGGAACCAGCCCCCCCCGGCAGGCAGGCATGGCACTGGAGCCAAGCCAGTGCGGGCCAAGGGGTGGCCCGGAGCAGGTCGGGCCAAGAGCCATGACCCTGAAGAATCAGCGGCGATCGTGCAGAGCTGGAAGAATTCCAGGCAGAGGAGAGAGAAACTTCAAGCAGTCTCACTGCCACCTTCCCCACAATGGTGGAGGAGGGGGCGACCTGGAGCTGAGACTGAAACATGGCGATGGGCCGAAGGGTTTGGAGGTGCCCTGCATAGATTTGGACGAGGGCAGCTAAAAACTGAAGGATGAGGAATGTGCAGGAATGACCCCTCCTTGCCACGTGAAGTCAAGCTGAAGCTGCAGCTGAGATAGAGAGAAGCCAAACCAAGCAGGCTTTTTCTGGGTAAGGACTTTTGATGAAAACTATTTGAGGTATAAAGACTGAGCAAAATCCCAGAAATCCTGCAACCTGGGGAGGAAAAGAGGACTCGAAGTGGAGAAGCCCCTGAATGTTACTCCTTGGGAAGAAGAACCTTCACGAAGCAGGAGGGAAAGGACTCAAAAGCTGACTCCCTATAACTCATGATGCAGACCTGGTGAAGCAAATGTTCCTTTGCAGTCCAGGAGAAGACCTTGACAGAGGCCGAGGAGCTGGTAGGGGTACAGAAGACCCCCTTCCCCAATACACCAATGAGAGAGACTTTAGCTATCATCCTGAAAGTTCTTCTTCTGTATTGATGTGTGAGGACCCCAGGGGTGGTAGAAATTGTATTAATACTGTGTATTTGTTTGCTGTTTAGTTTCTATAGCTTTTATTCTGATAGTAATAATCTTTGATATGATTCACCCATGCTGAGTTGTGTTTGTCTGAGAACTTCTCTTTCACATTGAGGCAAATTGTGGGGGAGCTTGGAAATTGGATTTTTGGGAGCTGTGAAACCACCACACCCCCCAAAAAAAACAAACACCCAAAAAATCCCCACCAAAAAAAACAAAAAACCAAAAAACAAAAAACAAACAAACAAAAAAAAACAAACAAAACAAACAAACAAACAAAACAAACAAACAAACAAACAAAAAAAAACGAACGAAAACAAAACAAAAAACTCCACCCATGTTTTACGAGAGTAGAAAGAATTCCTGGCCTTTTACACAGGGCACTCAGAATGACAAAATTAATCTGAACAAAATCAACAACAAAAAAATTATTATAAAGTTGCTGCCATGTTGGCCATGACAGAGCAGGGTGGGTTACTGGCTCCTCAACCCCTCTCACGACCTTCCTTCTCTGTCAAGCTCTCTTCCTTCCAGAAGGTACCAGTTCACCTGCATGCTCTCCTAAAAGAGAGCATAACATATAGATGTGGGCATTGTTCATCACACAAGTCTTTACTAAATTAACATTAGGCCTAAGTAACCACAAAATCTTGAGCATGGCTTTACTTTGCTAATGTCAATAGCAACTGATTGTTATGCATAAGAGTTAAGATTATACAGAAATATTTGTAAAATCCGGTCTAATAATAAAGACTGACAGCTGAATTATGCAGACAGACTTAAGCCCAAGTAAAAGAAAGATGTTCACAAGTTAATTATTCAAAGGAAAAAAGACTTTTCTAAGTTTTGCTTCATGTATGATCTGATTATTATTGCATGAAGTGATCTTTTGCTCTAAACCTTTTATGAGTTAGAGTACTAGACTGGTTTTGGCTAGGTTAGAGTTTATTTTCCTCATAGTAACTTATATGGAGCTGTGTTTTGGATGTGTGATGAAAAGAGTGTTGATAACACACGGATGTTTTAGTCATTGAGGAACAATGCATACACAGTGTTGAGGTTTTTCTATTTCTCACTCTGGTTGACCAATGAGGAGGGTTTGGTTTTGTCTGGAGCATGGAAAAGCAATTTTATTTTTAATATATAAAAATAGAAGTGCACAAGAAGTTGAGAAGGGACACAACCAGGACAGCTGATCCCAACTAACCAAAGGGATATTTCATACTGTATGGTGTCATGTTCCAAAATAAAAGCTGGGGGATAAATTTGCTTGGACTACAATGGCTCAGGGACTGTCTGGCATTGGTTGGCTGGTGATGAGCAATTATGGTTTGGCTTTTTGTTTGGAGTTTTTGTTTTGTTTTGGGTGGGGTTTTTTTTTGGGGGGGAGTTTACTTTTTGAACTGTCTTTATCTCAATATATGAATATTCTCTCCTTTACTGTTTTGATTCCCTTTCCCACCTCTGTGAGAGAGAGCGAGCAGTTGTGTGGTGCTGAGCTGCCTAGCAGGGTTAAACTACAAGTACTATTTCCAAATTTTTAGTACTCAAGAAACACTAAAGAGTTTGTTTCACAGGATATCTTCAAGTAGCTGGATGTAGTGTTTTAGTAATTAACTGTTTTTTAAGTGCTGTTAGCTGATGCTTCAGTGTTATAGTGGCTTCCAGCATCATGGCAGATCATGGATTTGTAAAACAAATATCATAGATATTAATTTCAGAGCTATCAGATATCAAATAGGTAGTGATGTACTTGTTATTTTGTTTATTCTTGTATCTTGTTTTATTATTCTAATAAATCAACAATGTACACATTAATTGAATTAGAGTCAGATTTGTAACCACATGGAATCTCTTTACACATTAGTGCTTTGTCTAACTTCATATGAGTTCCAAAACTAACATTTTCACAGTAACAAATGATACATTATTTATCTTCCAAATTTTTGTTCAAAGAATTGGTTTTGTTTCAAATTTGATTGATTTTTTTTAACTTTAGAATACCATGAACCAGAGAAATTGAGACCCTGAGCATTCCCAGGATCCTCTCTGTCTTTTAGTCTTTGTCTTTTATTCTGTAATTACTCACACTTATAAAATCTCAATCATTTGCAAATTCTCCTGACTAAATAGCTTATCCTTCTTTGAAGTCTTATCCAATTGGAAAAGCAAGCCTGCACTTCTGTGTCTGGGCATGTATGAATTATTTTCTGAGGATTTTCAAACTCCCAGTAGTCCACAGGTCACTTTCTATGCCATCATTTTTCCACCTGTTGTTTTGTCTATTTACTCTTCTATCTCTGAACCATACATACGCCATGAGTGTACAGTACAATATAATAAGTATTTCAACATGGCTGGTGCTGCAACTTTGTACCCTATACAAAATGCTTCCCCAGGAAATGGATATTTTCCTGAAATTCACAAGTTGATTAGCCAGTCTCCTTTTCATGTTATTTTATGGGTGTCATGGCTGAGAAGTAGACTGTGTCACTGAAGGTCATTTATGATACTAAATCTTGTGACTAAGGAATACATATTGGCATCTATAGGTAGGCATCACATGCCACTGAGTCCTCATAAGGTTCCTAGTATAATTTAAGTTGCAAGCCACCTCTGCATAGCGGAATTCTTTCCATAAAGAACATAAAATTCAAATTTAAATGTGCTTTCTCAGGAGCTTGTACTGATGAATTTTGAAAATCTCTGAGAATAAAAGTGCGACACAGTCTGAGCCCCTCTTCTAGTGCTTCTAATTGTGGAAAATCATTTATTTTTATCCAGTTGGAATTTCCCCCTTTGTAACTTCTGGCCTTTTGACCTCTTTTCCTTTTGCTCTGTGGATCTGAGGAGAATCTAGATCCACCTCTATGATTGTCCCTTTGGATAATGAAAAACTAAAATGAGATATCCATAACCTTCTGTTTTCCAGGCTAAACAAATAAACTTCTGATTGAAGTTTCTTTTATGTTGTGTGCTCCAAACTCCCTGCCCATGACAGAGGTGTGGTGGCACTCAGCTGAGCCCATTCTGGTTTTCCAACATTTTTCTTCTGCTACATATACAAAACTAGAAACAATAAGTGTAGATTCGTAAGCACTAAATGAAGAGAAGAAATGACAGTCTGTCCTTGTGACTCTTAATATTACAGCCCAATATGTGATTAAATTTCACTGCTGCAAGGAAACATTGCTTATTCATATTCCATTCATACCTCAAAACTCTCAGATTTTCTTTTGCATAGCTGCTACATACTGTCTGAGTCCTTAGATTACACAAAGATGTTCTTGTATTTGTGTTTGTTGATATTCATGGGATACCTGTGGTCCAGTTCCTTCAGCTTGTTGAAGTACTGACAAAAAAATCTCTGAATCCATCTAAGTATAATCCTTCAGAGCATAATCTGAAGTGCAGATTTAGCTAAATATGATCATTATTCATGCTTAGCATATTTGTGGGTATATCTCAGATAATCCCCAATGCAGAAGTGAAAACTGGAAGACCGTCCTTTTCTGAATAGCTTCTAAACTATAGAGACATCACACCAGTCCAGAGACATACTGATGGACATTTAGAAAGAAATGAATTCACAGTGGTTTGCAAAACCAGTGGTCGTGAAAGCATAACAGGACCAAGCCATTACAATTTCTGTTTAGATAACTTGTGTACTTGCTTTCAAGCTCCTTTTTCCTCTTTGTGGAGGGGCTGTGTGAATAAATATGCTAATTTTGGAGACAGATGGTCACATCACTTGCTACTGTTGATGTCCCAGTTGAGTACTGACAATAAATTTAAGGGTTTTTTTTAAGAACTGCAGTAACATTCCTAGACACAAGTGGAGAATTAAATAAAATCTGATGACCTTGGGAGTTAATCTCTTCTGAGGTAATTCTGAGTTCATTCCTAAGATATATGTGTGTAGTGGGGCAATACTTTGAATCCTCTATGACAGGGAGGGAAAACTGACCCTTAGAGTTCTTACAATCTGTTTGGCAAGTCAGTCAAAATTTTAAGGTTAGCATAGAGTGTACTACAATGAAGAGATGCATGTTATTTACTTACAAGTTACACACAGTGTAAGAATACACATGATTTCAGTAAATATATATGCAAACAGTGATGATAAGATAAAATACTTATCTGTATGGACATGCTGGTATGTAGTGAGGTAGTGCATTACACGGTCAGTCCATCTGAACATTTACTATATCCGCTACTCAGAATTCAGCCATCAGTAAAACTACTCATGATTTCCTGTATCTCTGGTAAAATGGATGCACAGAAATCTGAAAATGGAGTGAAAATTCATCTGCAGAAAATAAAAGATTAATTGTTGCAGGCAAGGAAATGGATTCAGCATGCAAATCCACAGAACCATGCAGCAGAGAAAAAACAAGTTACACAAACTCAGTGTAAGTTAGAAAAGACACATAATGAATGTTGTGAATAGGCCACCCTTAAGCACAATAATGGTCTGTGCTGTTAAACTCATAACCTAAAGGCCACACCTAATTTTCATCTGCATTGAGATTTAAGTCAGGAAGGTAAGCTGTAATTGCTGCTAAGTTGCCCCAGGCTTGATTACTGCTTTTATTATAAAAGGGGGGAGGAGGAGGAAGGTCACAATGTATCTTTATCTATATTTATGCAACTCCCAACAGAAGACGTTACTAGTAGTACAAAATGGAATATAAATTATGTATACATTTATGTGTAGTAAACAATATAATATGCCTGTTCAGAATCTGGTTTGGACACAAGTAGAAAGGAGAAATTGCTTTGGTGTTTCACAAAATCTGTGATATATATTCATATAGTCTTTCCCATATAATTACTGAAGCATAAAACATTTACTTTGCATGTGCTCATACATCCTTTGAGAACAGTAAACCACTTTTAGGACTCATGTCTGTGTTATTTGCATTGAACCATGGTCAGTGAATCTCCGTTTGGTTCGCCACTTCAGTTGTAGGAAAAGGGAATTGGAACAGACAAAAAGAATTAATTAAGGGACTACAAAGAAGATGTACAGTCCTCTAATGTTAGCTTGTAGAAAAGTCATTCCAGTCATGTACCTATAGGGCTTCTTACAGCACTTAATAGTGTCTTACAGCCAGTTGCATCCAGAAAGAACCTTTAAAGTCAGTATAGACTTATCAGTCCCCTGACCATCAGCTGTCATGGCTCACACAGCCTCATATTCCCATTCTCCCAGTGTGGAGGAAAGGAAGTTGAATGGACGTGACTGAAATCCTTTATTGCTATCTCCCTGACTCTGGGAATCTTCTGTCAATTAATGCTCAACTCAAATAATTTGTGAGTTGAAAGTAAATATTGAAATTATACATATGAAGCTTGAACGTTGCTTTGGGATCTAAGAGAGAATAACTCACACTGTGTGTGCATCAGAAAAGTTCAGATGAGAGACTTTGCAGTAACTATTTTTTTAATCATATTATTAAATAATGCTTTCTACTTAAAGATCATAATACCCAATTCCACATACTAGAGAATTAGTAATAAATCCTTTTTAAACAATTCATAAAGTTCATTCTTCCAAGTGGTTTTTCATGATGCTGTTAATAACAGTATTACAAATTAGTGATGTTTTTTGTGCTACAGATACACATTTATACTATGCTTTAGATATTATTTTCAAGAAAATATGAGAAGGATTTGCAGGTTTCTAATAACTCCAAAGTCATAAAAACTGAAGGCAGCAAGGCAAAAGATAAACACATAAAGATATTCTGCAAGGTAGGGAAATCCTTTCTGCGAACTCTACTATTTAGAATACAAAGCTTTTCAAAGAAAAAGTGTTTTTTGTGAGACACTAAGAATAGTGAAAAATTCTTTGCTTTCAACTTATGAGACTCCAGGAATCATTTTCAAGGGAAAAAAGAGTGCAAAACTGAAGAGAGAATTGATGGGTTACCATCCAAAGGATTGTATGCATTATATCTGTAAATGTCACTCATTTTCAGACTGTGACTATAAAAATTAATTACAACATACGTTTATCTCCAGTATTCAAACCTTAAACAAAATTTATTGCTTTGCTAGCAAAGTATGTGAAATAAAATGCACCATGAAGAAGTTCTAAGATGCCCAACTATAAAAGCTGATGAGAGCTATCTGCAGTGAGCCAGGACAGTTTTTGCTTATTAGAGAAGAAAAAGACACTGTGAATTACAGTTCCCTTTTCTTCTGTTTATTCTTGCTTACTTCCTGTTTTGCCATAAAAGTTGAAATTATTTTCATCCTGTTACTTTTCTTACTGGAGAAAGCACAAAGCACTTTAACAAAAACCACTTCTTTTTCCCTTCAGGTTATACCAAAACATAAAATAACACTGGTGTAATCTTGGCCTAGTTGAAGTCCAAAGAAAAATCCTTGTTGACTTCAAAGAGACCAGTAGTGGATCAGTGTTCTTGTAAGACTGTGCTACTTCCCATTCAGAGGTTTATAAAATGTCATGGATAAATGACAGGCTCAAACTTCCTGGTGTGTGCCAGACCCATCCGGCGGAGTTCTACCAGCTCTGCTTTCAAAAAGAGACCAGACCTTCTCCAAGTCTCTTCTCCTGAAAGAGGATTAGGAAGAGCTCCTTTACACTCCTGTAACTCTAACATACATCTTAGCTCTACTTTCAGGTAGATATAAGGTGGATATCAACCTTCCTCCTGTATAAGACTAAGCAGAGATAAAACACTACTGAGTCATTAGTGAACAAAGAACATATTACAACAATCACCTCAGATAGTAAATCACTTTGCAAACTGTGCCACAACGAAGCTTATTAAACACGAAGCATTCAGTCCAGCCAATGTTTCAGCTGAAGAACTGCCGCTGAGGAGAATGTTACACCAGCAATGAACTTGACCTAATGTCCTTGGAAAGATCATTTCAGAGTGCCATTTCTGCAAAGAGAAATGGCATAGATACAGCAGTGAAACACAGAGGAAGGAAGAGGGCAGTAGTTCAGACCTTTTCAGATGAACAAAATTCACTGATTGTGTCCTGGAGATTTCTGCCTGTTTTAAAATTTTAATTGACCACACAGCTCAGCTGTGGCTTCTCATATTAGCACATGATTGCTTTAAAAAATGTTCAGAAGCCCAGATCAAACAACTCACTCCACTCTTCCTTTGATTTTTCTAAAAGCCACAATTAGATGTCCTATCCTCTCTTCTACCATCATTTTTTTCAGGTATTGTTGCAGTCTCTTGAGTCTAATGCAAATAAATCTGATGATCCATTTTTCTGTTATTTGTTCCCAGATTTCTGTTACCTGCATCTTCTGTCATCTGCATCTCCTGTTATCTGCATCTCATATAGTTTGCAAACTCTCTTGTTCTGTTAGTGTCCAATCTCTTGACTTACTGTTATTCAGATTTTTGTTTCTTCAGAACACCTGAGGAAATGCGCTGGATTGGGTAAACCAAAGCCCACTATCAAGGAGGTATTTGTGCTTAATTTATGACCAAGCTGCATAAAGATATTGCTGGAACTTTGCTAACAAAGTCTCCTACTTCATTTAGGATTTTTAAAACTGCCAGTCATCAAAGTGTCTGAGCACACAAACATATTTATACTTTTAAACATTTATCTAAAATGAAGAAATTGCATATACCTTTTATATTTCACTGTTAATAATAAAAAAACTTAAAAGGAAAGTAAAATAGGTCAAAAAAGGCTACAGCTGAAGAAAAGAGACAGTATTTGGAGCAGAAAGCCTTTTATCTGTTGGTTGAATACTTACATCTTAACTACAGCTGTAGCTAGCTCAGAAATGTGTTTGCAAGTGTACAGCATGTGGTATGTAGGGCTGATGACGGACAGATTAGCACACTGTCATAGTAAGATTGAAGATGAGAGATTTTTTCACCAAACTGACAGAAGAATTAGCATACAGTAGGGAACTAATGTCTCCTAATGAACATAAAAGCTTCACGAGAAATGACTTAAGCCTCAAGCTGTGTGACTCATTGAAATCTCAGTTTACTATCAATTCCAGCAAGAAGAAAAATAGAGAAGGAACTGAAATATTTTTTTTATTTATTTATTTTCAAATTGAGAAAATAGATTCATTTTAGAAAAAGAATGTTTTGTTTCACTTCACCTTTTTCTGTTTAGATTTGATTTGATGTTTCTTGCAAAACAGAAAAATATCAGAAAATCAATTGGAACAGGAAAAATTCATTTAAATAAACTTTTTAGCTCTTTCAGTCTGGAGGTAAAAACAGGATGAAGAGTGTAAAATCTAGTGAAAGTTAAACTTCAAAAGATTTCTGTGATACTCAACAGTTTTTTTCTTGTGGTTTGTGATTTTATAGCAAACCAAGCTAAACCTTAGAATTTCATTCCAGTGTAGCCAGATTGCTCAGTAGACAGAGAAAATACTCTGCAAGGCAAATTCTGTGTCCATTCTTTTGTCAAAACTTTGCTGTGGTCGATGGAAAATTAACTGAGAGTTTGAGAGGGCTTTGGATTGCAATCCTAATAGCATCTGTACAGGAAATGTAGTAAGAGAGTGCCTCACACCTACCAGGTGAGGTCACACCTACAAGGTGTGTCAAAAGGTGTGATGAGGAATAAACGATATTTTCTTGGAGATTCAGATACTGGAAGGCAGTATGGAATGGAGTCAGTCATTGCAGGTGAGAATCTACTATCAGAAAGCGGAAGGTATATGGCACAACTGAGTGATTTAAAAGTGCATTTAGAAAAATGAGCGTAAATAATTTAAAAGACTTTTAGAAATGTGTGGAGCAGGGTCCTCTAGTCCTGAGAGAAGCTGCTTTTAATTTAATTCAATTCAATTAAATAAGTATAAGCACACAGGAATGATCATGTGCTGTTTAACCAGGATGGATGTTCTGTGTTGCACTCAATTTAAACATTTACATAACAAAAGAATAGCTTGGTTCAATGAAGGTTCAAATCTTGCAATGGAAAACTAACCTATGGAATGAAAGGACCTGATTTTGTTTGGATCTCCTTGCTACCAGGATCTCCAGTGTACCCAATAGGTCCATATACCCCAGATTAACTGCCAGTGATGGGTTAAGAATGTACATATGGAGTAAAGCTCAAGATCTCTCTTTCTCTAAAAGTTCACACCTTAATCAGATTAAAATTGTTGGCAATCACCACTTTATTTTTATATTTTAAAGTTTACATTTATACAGATGATTCTGAAGTAAAAACAAAATATGAGAGTTTGGATTTTTGCTTTCTAGGTGTATGCAACATGGTTGTAATGTGTGTGACCATTACCTTATCTTAAGCAAATGTAATGCTATAGCAGCAGCTGCTGTCTAAGCTATCCCTGGTATTAAAAAGAGAAGGTGGTCCTTTTGTGAAATTTACTACCACATTTACCCAATCTCGTAAGGCCCAGTCTCTCACGGAATTGAGTCTGCTTTCTCCAAAGTTAGATGGATTTTAGTTGAGTTTCTCCCCAGTCAACTGATTCTTTTGATCATTTGAATGAGTAAAGAAAAGCCTAGGCAAAAATGTTAAGAGAAATGCCCGGGTGAGTAAGCAACTGTCAGTTATCTGCACTAAGCACATGCTGGAGTGTAATGCCAATACGTATTTCAACAAACAGCCAGTATTTCTTATTAGGATATCAAGAAAGTGTACAGAGCTCTGCAGCTACTTTGATTGTATTATATCATATACCTGTCCATTCCAGTGGCACATAATCCTGAAATGAAAAAGCTCCACAAGAAGTGTTTGAGGTTGAACAATTTTTGTGCAAATTACGCTGTATGAGCGTAACCATGTTTTCTTTACTGATAGGGTTCTATTAAGATTGTATACTTTTCAGTGCAAAAGCACCTGTATTTTGTCTGCAGGAAGCCATCTACAACACCTCCATTTCAGATAGTCAATATCAGCAACTCACAGGTCTGCAAGTAAGCTGGCAAAAATAAGCTTCTTTCGTTTTCAAATCCTTGTACTACAGGAATGTTCTGCATAGTGCAGATTTCATGACAGACAGAAACTATAATTTTACCTACCAATACCCATTTTGTTTTTAAATTGGTATTTTATCTTTAGAATATTAGTTTCCTTGTACCTATTTCCCCTTTTTTAGATACTGTGCTTTATCACTTATTCTTGCTTGCACAAAATCCCATCCATCACTGAATCTTTCTATTCAATGCCCTCATATTTTTTTGCTTCCTCAGTCCATCTCTGTGATTAGCATATGCTAGCCTGTAAAAGGATCCAGTTAAATCTCAAAGTAAAGCTTAGGCGGTATGAAGTGTGTGCACAGGTTCCCTGATTCCCTTTGAAATACCTGCCATATGTTGTCAACGAGAAAGAAATTTCAGACAGATATCTTATTAATGCAGTTTTCCTTTGTTCATTAACCGAGTATATATTTCATGACATTTTGCATTTTAATTTTCTCACTATGTAAAGGGCAGTACCAGTGATTAGCAAAGATGCTACAATGGTGTGTGTGGGGAAAAAAGGGGGGCTGATGACATTGCAGCTTGCCAGTTAACACTGTCAAACATAATGTGCTTTGTCCCTCATCTTATGTTACAATGGTAGTTGCATGGCTGTGGACCACATCAAATGAGACATGAGTCAAATCCTGTATCATGATATGTATCACGGAACAAACACAAAAGTCTAATGGCTACTGATTTTTAGAACTGGGTTCAAAACTGGGTTCCAAACTAGGTTCCAATGTGAAGCTTGTTTAAAAAGTTCTGTTTTGCATAGAATCATTACCAAAGAAACATTTCTCTGCCTTGAAATAGAATGTTAAAAATAATTTTTTTAACATTTTATTATGTTCTTTGCAAGCTTCAAATTGACATGAGAAACATATCTTTCTCTATATATAAAATAAAATTTAAGAAAAAGCTATGTGAAGAATAGCAATAAAATCCCTTTCTTAATATAGAAGGAATAATAAAGGAACACTGTGAACAATATCTACCTTTCCTACTGTGAATATGTGCTTACTTACACATCTAATCAACTAGATAACGGAACTGATTTTCTGATAGTCAGTTCTGAAATTCTAATAAACTAAATAAATACATAAGATGTCTTTGACTTCAGTGTTCCAACTTGGATCTTTTCTGATTTGGAGGAGAATCCAGTTGTTGGGTTTAAGTGGTTCCACAATGTTCTCCAGTAAGACAACAATTTTATCACACAGAGTAAGAAACATATTACAGAGAGTTGGAGGCAAAGAAACCTCCTAGTTTTTTCTTATTGTCTAGCCCTTCGCCCAAGAAAGTGCAGCTTACTCTTATTTCAATTTTTGTTTAATTATATATACGGTAGTTCATGGAATAAGAAGGAGTAACAGCATCACTTGAGGTCAGATATTTTGGTCATTACTTGTAAAGTGTGTTACAATTAACTGAAGAGACTATTGGAAAATATGGAAGCTAATTATGCAAACTTGTATAAATTTTGCACAGGGGAGACAAATCATGTACAAAAATTATTCTTCAGTTCCTATTGAAGTGGAAAGGAAAACATGGACAATCCAAATTAGTTTGTCTCTGAATTTTTCCCCCTATGGAAAATTTACTGTATTTTCACTATGTTCTGTACAATTTGTTTAAACCATGCATTTGTCAGCCTTCTGTGTATAGTTATTTGGTCTGGCATGTGCAGCTTCCTCTGTTATGAAATTCCTTATTTACTCAGTGAAAATTATCTCACTTGACAATGGCTTGTTTTAATATGATGGTTTAGTTTTGATTTCAAGTCAAAAAAAATTATTATTTTTCAGATTTTTTAACAAAACCTTTTTATTTTGTTTTGTGTATTTGATAAATTGCAATAGGTTGTTGTGAAGAATGTATTTTTGATCCAGTTTTCTTCATTGAAACGTATTTGCTTTTGTTATTCCACCTAACTTTTCATATTATGTCAGTTTTTCACCACCATTGATATTGGAAATAAAAAAATTGAAACTACTCATTGCATGTATTGTTTTGTGAATTTGGATTTCTCGTATCAATAAGTATTGAATATGTATTTAATGTACTGCATCAAATAGTCTTGAATTCAGAACTGGAATTTATTCACAAATTTTTCTAGCAGCTGACTATCTTAGAATTAATTTCTGCGTTCCCAGTGAGCTAAAACTTCATACCTAGTGCTGCCAGCTATTGATCATGCGCATGGGAGAACATTGCAGAACACTTTCAGTTTTCCTACTCAGAAAAAAAGTTGTTTATCAGCATTTCAGAGAACTGTTCCAGGAACTCTTTCTGGATATAATCCAATACAATTTACAGGTCGCTAAAATCAACAAAGTGATGTTGGAGTAGCAAGCACTACGCTTCAGAAAAGCTAGGCATCATATGCCTAACGATTAGGCTAGTTTCACAACTGGGACAAAATTTCACTAAGGTTCTTTCCCCTGAAAATATGAGTCACAGCATATTGGAAACCACAAGTGAAGTCTTTCACCGGTGAAATGCACAGAATATTTCCCATGGCTTTTTGTTCTTCCACACTACTTCTTCCAAGCTCACAGCTGTCCCTGACAGAACTGAGTCCTGGAGCGTAAAAGATAGAGCTGGAAATCCAACAATGCAGTTTCCTCACCCTTGTAGTTGCAGGTGAGTCTAGCAATATATGTAAATAGTTTTCCATATGTAGAGCCATATGTAAACTTCTTCACAGTCAGGATAATAAAAATATTGGGAAAAGGGGAAGACTTTAAAATTACTGATGTAGTCAGTTTGTATGTAGGGAGAAAGTACATACATTTTTAATCATAACTTGATTTGTTATTGATGCTGCTCTGTTCTACATTCAGAGAAACCTGAACCAGAATTAAATCTAAAATAAAGAATGTATTTTATTTCAGTTGGAATGATAGCTGTGTAACCAAGCTACAGATTTTAGTTGGATGTTATTTTGGATTATGAAATATTCATCACTACTTCAAAGGTTGCACATGGCTTAGAAAATATTATTAAATAAATTATACATCCTCTTCCTAACTGCATATTTGATACCTCTTTATCCGATAGATTTCTACGTAGCATCATCATTATTATTATTCACTTAGTTTTAGTTGAGACTGCATAATTTTGTATTACAGACGTAGTAGTAAGAATTGTATAATCATTTGCTTTTATACCAATGTAAATCACTGCTACATACACATCATGCTTTTGTTTCCTATTCCACCTGCCACTTCTTTAAATACTGATAAAAAAGGAAAAAATGGTGTCCAGAAAATATCATATTACTCAAATTAAACAAAAGTCAATATTCATCTATATTAAGCAAATATAGGGAAAAAATAAAAACAAAATCAAATATGCAAACTAACAATAAAACAACAAAACCCTTCAAAGAAACCAGTATATTTATTTCAATATTGTCTGCCAGGCTAAGATTAAGTCCATCTAATTTTATCATTTAAAAATTAAATATTGGCTAAGATGGCCACTTAGTCTTCCTATGTAGTCGATGAAAGAAAACCTGATGCAGCTAAAGTACCATTCTTTCTACTCAGCTAGCTGTTAGGACTTCTCTGAAGGTACCCATCTCTGTTTCTAGGATTCTAAATAACCATCTCAAATGTACACATCTGACACAAACTGGTGAGTTTAGGTAAGCTGAATAACTCATCCTAAATTTGCTTTATATCTGCTGGCATTTCTGCAGTTTTTGTAATGTCAGGTTTAAACAGAAAGGTAACTGCAGCAGTATTTTTTTCTCCCTACATCCCCTAATTGTAGTCAATACTTGTGGTTACAGGTACCAGTAAGTGTTATCAATGGGAGAAAATAAAAGAAACAAATGTTTGAATTAAGTGAATTTTCATGGGCACTGCAGAAATTCTTTTTAAAAAAGTGCTGTCAAAGGAGCAGCCAGACCTTCAGGCCTCCATTCATCAAGCCCTCAATTCACACTCAGTGAAGTGAGCAATACAAAGGAGGTTGCAGAGATCTAGAAATCAACAACTGCTTAAGAACAGGTAAACAATAGTCAAAAAAGACTAACAGTTTCTAAAGCTTGCAGTGAAGTAGCTCAAATTTGAAAATGATTCTTGGTAGCTTTTCTACACACATTCTTATGTCTGACTTTATGACAGAAAGCTTTTGATAGTTCATGCACTTACAGTAACAACATGAATCTCTGCAGTTTTTGTTGAATTGCTGGAGAGCTCAAGCAGATAAAACAAATCTGACTTCCAGAAAACACAGCAATGGCCAACCCAAGAAAATCTGAACCAGATGAAATAAAAAGAAAAATTCTCATAATTTTTTTTTCCCACCAAAATGAAAAATCACTAAGGGGAAATATTGCCTTAATGTCATTCCTACCTAAATTTTTGGACTACGTTAAAAGAGAATGGGCAATGCAATATTCTCTTCTCATTATATGTCAGATTTTCAATTTATAGTGATGGAATAATTAATAATACCAGTAGTATTTTCTCATTAGTAATCAAAGACTGATTTTCTTTGCTTACATTTTAAAACAGCATGTGTAACTAAAAACAAATTAACAAACAAACAAAAAAACCTTAACCATTTGTCTGGTTTTGTTACCACTAAAAGTCATGGATTGCTTTTCTACTAAGACAGAAAGTCCACCCACCTTCCAAAAGAAATCTCGTCACTTATTTTCTGTGTCCTAAATCGCTATGGTGAAATTACTTGGTTTCAATACAGTTTCAAAGCTACTGCTGGTTCACATAGAAGTGGATTAAAATAAGTATGGACTCTTCAAGAAAACTGAAAATCTCCAGTGTATTAGGAAGTGTTCCAAACCATTTTTTGGCACAAGGATGAGCTATTCTTAAACAGACTCCTGCCTCCTCCCCTCCTGCTCTGGCTTTCCTTGCTATGACTTCACAATATCAATACTGTAGTTTAGCATACTGGAATATAGCACTATGTTAGACAAATACAGTTAGAACATGAACAAAATATTGGATGCAGAGCCTGACATCTGAAACATGTGAATTTGAACGCTGCAGCCACAGATTGCCAGAAAAATAGTTATGAACTTCTAGAATGCCCTCCCTTTAAGGATATCAAGTAGGATGTGATCCTGCTGCAAGAACTTTCCTAAACCTTTTGCTCTTATGAAGCAGAGAAGAAAACTAGGAACTTGGATGATCTGTAGGTAATCAAAATTTCCCTGGAATACTCGTCATTGGTCAGAGGGGTGACACATTGCTTTTGCCTTTCAATCTCTTGCTAGAAGAATCTTTTGATAAGGGTCAGATTCATAACACCCAATTTGGATACAGAGATTCATCCAACAGAGAAATATTTGCTTTTTCAATGTGTATTTTCTCAACAACAGTAATCCAGGAAAACATCAGCAGGAGTAACTGGAGCTTTAACAAAGCTTGACTAGGGTGAATTATCAAACACAAATATAAAGCAATAAGGCTTGAGCTCTTTCAAGAAACACTGTCTCATATGAACAGTGAAAACTGAGAAACTGTTTGCCTAGATTGTCTGAAAAACACTGGGGACTCTAGAAAGCAAGCTGTCTTTCTGAATAAAAGATCTAGTCATTAATGGAAAGAGTTGCCTTTAGCAGAAAAACTCTTTGCAGTAAATTGGTACTGCTTTCTTTGCATCATTCTGTACGTTTGTACTCGTTGGAACTGAATTATATGAGGAACCAAACAATGTAGATATTTGTCCATAATTCAGTTATGATATATTTGATGTTCGTGATATAACTCAGACTAATATCATAAGTCTGCACATTTGGGCGAATTCACACGTGTTCTTGCTACTGTATATAATTTCCAGACACAATGAAAAATGTTTTGTTGTCTACATCAGAAGAAACAATACAGAAATTTGTTTTTTAAATAATTTGTAGAATTAACTAGAGAAGCAAATCACATTTGAGAAACAAGGGCAGAACTTCCCATGGGAGAAAAGGGAAAATAGGGCAAGCTGTAAAGAGTGTGCAGTTGTTCATCTTTGTCATTAATATTTTTATATCGTTCTTTAAAAAGTCTCTTGCAGGGAATAATAGAGGAAGAAATTATCACATTTCTTATCCAGTCATCTGGGTTTTACTGCAGCTTGAGATTTCATAAAATCTAACTTCAGAGTTAAAAAGTTCTTGTGTGTTCCTTTCAGAGAAGAGATACAAGATGAACCTGTTTTGAATCTCTGGCCAATGCAGGATCATCTCACACAAAAAAGACTTTGCCTCTTATCACACTTAAAATTGTTTCATGTTCTTCCTCTGTGTGACATACAATGTAAATTGCCAATAATAAATAAAATTAAAATAGTTAAAATAGTGTACTGGGACAGGGAAATTTCAGAAAAAACTTGTAGAAATAGAATTTACCCTATAATAAAAACAAAACATTTATTTTCTCTCTAAAATTTTAATGAGGAAAAAAAACCACCAACAAAAAGGAAATTCACTTTTAGCTATATCTAGCTTGTGAAATGTGAAACAAAAACATTCAAATTTTTATTAATACAAAATTTATATGTTCTATAATATTTTTTGTTTATTTACAATTATTTAGATACGTATTAATATTTTAGTTCTTACCAGCTAGTTTAGGGAAACAAAATGTAGCATTGCCAATCTAGAACCTCAATTTCTTGCAGTCCTGAGGAGTGAAGTGCTATAGAGAGAAAAGGAAGAATTTAAAGAACATTCTTTTTTTCACAGATTTAGTGCTCAAAAATTTGGAATGTCAGGTCTCTTCAGCAATCAAACCCTACTACAATGGAGTTCTTAAAGTGCCTGAGTACCTGCTGCTTAGCATATAAACAAGGAATATGCTAGTGAAGTTACTTCAACTATTGAGAAAACTCCAGAACAGATTCAAAAATGGCAACTCAGAGGAGAGGCTAGTCACGCTCACAGGCAAACCAATATCTGGAATATAACCGAGGCCAAGAGACGTTGTTCTCCTGAGAGCAGGCAAAGGTACAGAGATTGTTAAAAAGAACAAAATCCATGGAATATAGTATGAGGGGACAGAGAAAGGGGATGAAAAAAATCCTGAGGTAACCATCAAAAAATGCTCACAAAAATGAACACATTCTACATTTTTAGCTACACGCTGATAGGGTCAATAATAGCCTTGCAAGTTGTAAAAACAAATCGAAGTTTAGCCCTTTGTATCTAATAGCTGTGTGAACTAATGTCTCTTCAATTTTTTTCTCTCCATTAATACAGAGAAACATTCTATTAGGTTACAAATTCGAGTTAAGTCTGAAAAAACAGTATTGTCTAACAATGCCGCAGTAGAAGTCTAAAGGCTTGGGGAATGCATTCATGAAGGAAATAGGAAAAATGAATGCCTTTCTTTTAATGTTCTTTTCTTTTGACTCAATCTATTCACTTTATTAAATGGTATTTTTAGCTGCAAATTAATTTCATTTGTAGACATATTTAATATGTAACTGAGTGCCAAAATTGATTTCAATTTTTTCTCTGAGTGACTTAGAATTCAGTTCTTTTATTTCTGGATGCATGAGTATGAGTTGAAAGGTGATGGATGACAGAGGACTTTCAATTTTCCTACAAAATATGAAGCCTTCGACACAGTACAGAGCACTTCAAAGTTCAGGATCTGGAAGGCATCCAAAATTATCTGAATGGTATATTTCAGGATTTTTGTTATAGCAAGGGGGAAGAACAGACAGCAGAGTAGGAAAAAAAGATGAAAGAGTCTCGGAGACTGCTGAGGGTTGTGAATATAAATACTGGCTTGAAGCCAAATCATTGACTAAGAAAGGCAAGAGACAACAAAGAGGACAGAATTAATCCTTAAGTCATTCTAAGATTATAAGAAAAAAGTAATTTAGATTAAATAAAAAAATTTAATACAAATTATTTGACCAAGATTCTCTTCAGTGACTTTTGTGATGTGAAATGACTGTTCCTTCATTCAAATAACATCCCCTGGCATCTGTAGCATCTTCTAACCCACACTCATCTCTGGAGATGGACCACTCTGGATTATCAGGCATTGACAGTGATAAAGGTCATTTCCCCTCTATCCTGTTGCATTCCTGCAGTTTCTTTGGGTGTCCCTCTGTGGAGCAGAGGATGGAAGCACAAAACTCCAACCCTGAGTCTCATCCCGCTTTCACGTTCAGATGGCTACAGTCTACTCTCTATCCATAGTGCTTGGCAGGGTATAAGTTCTCCTTTGATGGACATTGTTCTCTTCTTGTCTGCCTTGGATCCTTAGCAAAGAGCTTCATGCTCTGTTTCTCTGTGAGACAGGGACTGAAGGATGTTATTTACTTTTCCCCTGGCTCCCCGTCTCGGAATCTCTTTCTCCCTATGAATGACCTGTGAGTACATTATGTACTGCTAAGGCCTGCGAAAAGAAATTCTATCATGAAAGTTAAATCAACTACCTCTATCTATATATGACTCTCTACTAATGTCAGACAGTCATTTTATCTCAAGAGAATCACAGGCTGGGGGGGCAAGGGGTGGAAGGGGGGGTCTGGTTTTGAGAGAGCATTTACAGACATTCACAAAAGATGTTATCATCTCCATTGTGATATTCATGCAAACCATTCAGTTATTGAACTGGTCATTGAATTTGCTTTAGGTTCTCTGTTTGAACTTGTTTCCCCATAGTGCTGACATCCATATTCTCCTTAGAATTTATTATATGTTTATTGTGAAAGTATTCAATTCCATTCCAGACTGTCTTACCTAAAGATTCAATATATGTCTAACAGGACACTGCCTCTCAGATGAAGAAATGAGAATATAAGGAGGTAACACAAGCACAGTATATAATAGAGCAAGAACTAGGACAAGAACTAAAGTCAGATGACATTTCCAAAGGGGAAAAAAAATCTGAGAACTATTTAGATAAGACTAGTCGGAGGAGGAGGGAGTAGGAAGAGGGCAGAAGTAAGCAGAACATTCACAAGCTCGTGACATAAATTCAGGACAGGTGTGACAGAAGTGCAGAGATCAGCATTACATGCTAACGCTTGGTAATAAGACACAGATGTATTTTAGAGTTTTTCAGATAAATGTTACAACTTTGTTGCTCATTTAACATTGGAAGAATCAATGAAAAACTGTCTACTAGAAGCTTGAAAACTCACTGAAACATTTTCCTTCACAGATGAAAAAAGAACTAAAACCAACCAATGAACCAAATTAAAAAAAAACAAAGGCAGGGCTGACTAGACCTAACTACAGCCTGCTGAGAGTGGAGATTCATCTCCAATATTTCCCACTCTCAGAACACTTCCATCAACATCCTTCGACTTACTTCAGCAGAAGTATCTCAGGGCTCTTACATATAGTCACATTGTCATAGCTATTAGAATGAGCTACATGCCAACATTTTAAGTTTCTGGAGAAAATAGCTTTGAGAAAAGGAATTGACTGAGATCAAAAATCCTTGGTTGATGCCTCTTTCTTTGTGTTGGGGGAAAGGATGGCTTCTGCATGAAAAAAACTTTGTGATAAGATGTAAGCACTCTTGACTCTTTCTGATTTTCCCTTCTGCCCCCTATACATATGCACACATAAAGACATACATACAGACTTCCTCTGTACTGCTCCTGGTCACTCCAAATACTTATACTAAGTGGTTTCAGAGTTTATAGGTTGTTGTTTCATGCACCCAGGTAGTTATAAATTTAATAGAAGTTCCTTCAGCATTTTTTGTTTCTTGACAGGGCTTTCTTTTCTTGGGAAGCATTACATATGGCATTATCTGTTCAGGTGGTTGCTTTTTCTTTTTTCTACTTTCAAGTCTATACTGGAGTGAATGTGTTTTATCTCCTTATTCTACATGACTTGGGAGGAAGAAGACCTCAGCAAGTTTTTAAAGCATTTCTTTTCACTATATTTTTGAGTTCTCTTTTAATTTAATATATTTGCCCTTTTAGTTTTCCCTTTTTCAGTTTTCTTCTGCCCTTCTCATAATTTTCTTTCTAATTATTTCTAAAATGTCACAAATTGCCTTCTAAAATTAATTGGTCTCCCACTGTTTCCCTGCTTTCCTGTTGTACATTTACAAGATTCATATTTCTACTTTCTCCCTGTTGCTTTGTCCTGTGGAACAAATGGCTTATTTGTTATTACACTTTTGCTTCAAAGCTTGGGGCACTGTGGCTAAATTTGTGGTACTACAGAGCTCTATTGGCTCCGTGTGCCTTATGACTTTCTGAAGAGCAGTGCATGCTGAATGTGCCTTGTATTGTTGCTTACAAACATAACAACAGTGCCAGGAGCCCAGATTTTACAAGATCAGAGAAATCCTGTCTCGCAGAACTCAGGAGTGAGACTTTATTTCTGAAAGTTTCAGAATCTGTATGTTTTGGTGGGTTTTTTAAAAAATTAAATATAAATCATTATCTATGAAGATTCCTAAGAACATTTTTCTGAATATACAGGGTCTGAATTTTTCAGAAAACTCTGTCCATTAACATCACAAATGAAGCTTCACTCTTTCCACTACACTTCTCTGAAAGTCCATACATCTTCAAGTTTGCAGGAAGTAGTATATTTGCACTAAAACAGTGTAATTGTAAAAGCAGAATGCATGTTAAATAATCCACAAAAAGTAGTGAAACAGTGATCAGGGAACTATGTCTTTAGAGATGTAATATGGGTTAGATGGAAAGGTGATGATTAAAGAGTAATACTGTAAAACGCACCACTGGTTCATTTTTTTTTCTTTAAAACTGCTATAATGCTCCTTTTACACACACCTACTTCCTAAGTTTAGTCCACCATATCTGTATTTGTGGTACTTATTTCTGTATGGATGCTATAGACTGAAACTGTTGTATAGATGGTTCCCGGTGCAGAAGTCTAAAACAACATAGAATCTAATTGTCCATTTAAGGGGAGTTTATCTGTTTGTATATCATATGCCTGAGTCTCTATAAGAGTCTTTTGTACAGCTGAGGTCTGGAAATTTTTAGTTTGGCTATGTTGAAACTGCAAGACTGTACAGAGAGTTTTTTGGTCTCAATTCAGCTGTGTGCATTTCAAAACAAGAAGTGGACACACCACTCTCAAGTTACAAGCTATAGCTGTTGAAGTGCTGGTCACAAGGGGTCCGTGGAGTGGTGGCCATCACTGCAGTGCATGCTACAGAGTGCCCCTTTTCTGCTGCTGAGGGTCAATATGGAATGTCCTGTGAACTGCAGAATCCTGTGGTGGGGTGTACCTGGGTGACATGGTGTGCACGTGCTGGAGATCAATGCTTCCTGGCTTGACACATCTACAGACAACTCCAAATGGATTTCTCTGTATTTTTTGTTCTGCTGTGAATGCATGTACACTGCTTTTGCAGTTTTGCATATAAACAGAATATCAGCTTTCCCTAGGAATTGGACTGACTCTATTACTGTTACATGAAGTGCATTTACTAAACATTGTTTCTTGGTATTTTGTAGAATGTTAAATATAGCCATAATTACTGATTGCAAAATCTAATTTTATGCTTGAATTAAGCTACTACACAACAGGTTTTTTTCAATTAACAAGATAGTCATTAATTATTTGGTAAATTTAAACACTGACATTTGTTATATATTTTTACAGGATTTTCTGGTATTAATGTCAGAAAGGCAATTTCACTAATATTTCTCACATTTTTTGACATTCTTTTACAGTGAGAGTCTCATTTAAAATCATTGATTATTCTGCCCAAAGAAAATTCCAGGATGGATTTGTGCATTACTGCTATTGCCTTTCCTGAATGGCCTGATACCTGATCACCTGAGGTCACAGTTCTGGAGGAATCTTCTTCAAGGTCTCTATCTAATAAATCAATACAATGCTCTTAGCCTCCAAATTGCAGACCTGTGCAAGGATAAAATTTCATCTGCTTAATATCACACAACCACATTTAGAGGAAGAATTGATAATGTGTTAAATCATTTATTAAGAATAAAATTTCCTTTTATTTCCTCACTAATAACCTAATAGAGACCTATAATATGCTCAATCAGTTATATATAGAATGGAACAATCTGTATATGTGTAGCTGCATATAATTTCCTGTTCTGTCTTATTACAGACTATCCAGCATAAAAAACCCTTTTGTATAGAGGCAACATATGTAACAATTATATTTTTCAAAGTACTCTCCTGAATCAGTAATTTACCCAGAGAAACAAGGATGCCTTCTAGGCTGATGCTATTACAGAATGCTAATGAGATTTACTCTTAACAAGGATGAGAGCTCAGAGATCAGCAAAGAGTAGGTAATTTTGGAACATAAAAAAGGTGTTTCTTAACCTATAAGACTGTTGGAAACTAATTTTCAAAGAAAATATGATATTCAACTTAAGTTCAGCTTAAGAGTTGATGACTCCCAAATTGGAAATTTAAATAATACATATATTTAGATACAGAACCAAATGCTAGATGAGGTTCTCTATCAAATAAGTCAATTACTGGATGCCCTTGTAAGTTATCTGAGTAAGGTGCTGAGATAAGAACGAAAATTTTGCAGGGCTATTTACCAGTCAGTTTGTAGAAAATCTGTCTTCATGGTCTATCATTATTAACAGATATGCTTTATGATTCTAGCTGAGCTAGGGAAGTCCCAAATTAAAAGTGAATGTGCAAGAGCCCGTAACTCCTAAAACCATAAAGATTCTTCATAGAACAGTTACAGGGAAATGTTGAGTTCTATTTTTAATTCAAAATATATTTAAGCCCATAGTGCAACTCAACGAAACAGAAAAATCACTTGCTGATAAAAAGGTCAACACATCCAAAACACCCATGCTCATGCAGTAGAGAGCTCTATATCCATAATATTGAGAGATTGACTCTATCTTCAAGGATGTTATCTCAATTTACAGAATTAGCTGAAAATCTTATGGTTTTAGAGAATGACAGCTTATGCTAAGAAAGAATTGAAAGGACAAAAAAGAAATTTGTTGAGGTTAATCTACAAGAACAGATGCACATCCTTGTACAAAATGTCTTAGCAATTATCACAATAATAAGAGGAGTTATTACAAATCAGAGCCAAGATTTCAGACAAGGTCTATTACTGAAAAGAAATCCTCAACCACTCCATAAAGTAGAAAAAATTATGGATTTCTAAAACAATGAAATTTGGAAACACTCAATAAGTTAACTGTTTGAGGGCATAACTTTTCATAGCATGCAGTACAATAATACAAGTATTTAGAATCTGAACTGGGTAATATCAATGTCAGAAAACCTTTTTAAACAGATGCTTCAAAATCTTTTCAGTAACACTTGACCAAAATATCCATTCTTAAGCAATTGTCACTACTTAAAAATTTAACATTATATCATTACTTTAAAAAAATTAACATCGGATCAATTTCCTTGCAAATTTAAGTTCATTATATTTAATTGGCATTATAGATTTTGAAAGACACTTAGGTTTTGTCACATATTATGCAAGCACATATATCACTTATTGGAATAATCAGTAACAAATTGGAAATACACAGTTTGAGGGCACCCATATTATAGTAAAAACAGGAGTGCTATTGCTCAGCAAAAATAAATATGGCAATAAATGATGAGTATAGAATAACTTCTTGTATTTTGATATGTACTTGATAAGTATTTGGAGCCTAAAACTGACAGATAAATATTTATCAGTGATTTAAGGAACAGAGGAGACTTTTGTGTTCTATTAAGTTTGACATCCTGTGTGACTGAGGTCACAGATCTTCACTCTGAGAAAAATACATATTGGAGACATGAATACTAGAGAATATAGATTTATTACATTGTGACAGGCAGATGATTTTGGAAGGACAGAAATGTCAAAGAATATTATCTTAGTAAATTGATATATATTACAGACACACAGATTTTTCAAAGTTATTAATGCTCAGTTGCACTGCCATGGTCATGGTTAGTGGTAATTAATGCAAATTTTATTAGTCAGAAGAAGTTTTGTGATAGTTTTGACCCTTGCAAAAAAGAACTACTTATACCCACAGACATGACCTATAGTGAAGGTAAAGGATATAAAGAGGCAATTGCAATCTCAGGTCATAGGATGAATTCACACCATTCCAGCACTGACATGAAGAAAGGACATAATGAAATAGACTGGCTAACCTGGCTCTGCACCAAGAATTTGATTGGGATGATGGAATAAACCATATCTACTTTATCCTAATGGGCTTTATGAGACAAAAGAAATCTGCAAGACTAGAACTGTGATATATTTCATTAGCCTGTTGGGCATAATCACAGTGAGTTACAAATGGATTAAGGACCAAATGAGTGATCTGAAGGGAAAGGAACATAATACTACACTTGAAAAAAGATTACCAGGCATTTGACATTCAGTATTTGTTCTGAGAAAGCCTGAATGATCAGCAGTATCATTATTCTAATAGCTAGGGCATAAATATATTTGACATTGTGTAAAAACACAAATGTGTTAATGAGAGAATTGTTGGAAGGTTATTTGGGTACTACAAAAATATTTTTCCCATAATGTCTTTCCATTTGAGTGTACTGCTATAAAATTATAATAATTAGGGCCAGATATTTTGCTACAAAATTGAAATAAGATTACCTTAATGTAATTTGCAAAGTCAAATTCTGGGTATTAGTTTTTACCAAATGCCAGGCAAAATTAGTGCAATCCGACAAATGAAAAAAATACTGTACTCAGAGTTCTCTAAAACTAACCATGGAGAAACCACAGGTTTTGCTGCATCAATGAACAGATACATTTATATGCCATTTTATTTTTTCATTTACCTCCTTACCCCAACACCATTTTGAAGCAAATGAACACTCCTTGCAGGAGAACTGAGTTCATGACTGTCACAAAACACTGGAAGCCAGCGAGATAATGAGCCAATTTGTGTGGAAATGAACTCATTAATGCTAATGTTTTGCTGACTCCCAACTGATTCATGAACTCCTTAACAAAAATAAAAACAGAAGAAGGAGGGGAGGCTCATGAATTTTGGAAGTGCTGTGTGAAGAAAATAAGTGTCTCTTCCTTATTCATCAGTGATCTACCCTGAGCTCTCTGTGATCATCCAGTCTCAGAATACAGTCTGGGGAACATCAGTTCATACAGAAGATCTCATAGCTGAAGTGTAGAAATACACGTTAAGTAGAAAAGAAAGTGTTGTTTGCTTCTAATTTTTAATTCTTTCCTAAAAAGCACTGTATATTTCAAATGAATAGGCTTCCCAACCTGAAAAAAATAGAATTTTTTATATAATAATTTGATATAAGAATTCTCAAAACCAATTCTGAAAGATATTGATTCTCTTACAATAATTCATATATATACACAAATCTGTTCTTCATGCAGATGATGTTTTTACCATGGTAATTTGCTGGTAAGGTGTAACAATATCACAAGAAATTTCTACATCCAATCCATGTATTTCAAATTCACCATGCTTTTTTCCTTAAAATAAACAAACAAAAAAAAAAAATTCCAGGGAACAGCTGAGGTCTTCAACAAAAGTAAAACATGAAGTTTTGTTATCTCAGAGGAGTACTGAGAATTTTATCACTACAAGCTACAAAATTTTAGAAAACTTCTGCTGCAAAATATATTAGAAGCGCAGGAGTTCACAAGGTATGTGCAGTTCAGATAAATATCTCAATTCTAAACTCAGAAAGATTAGGCTGCAAATCTTGCTTGAGTGCTTGAATAAGGAAGTGCAGAAGTGCATCATGTGAAGTTATAACTATTTTTTGAGGATCAGAATATTTTTTAAGACTTATGAAGAGAAATTTGCATTGAGTTTATTTTTAAAAACTGGTATTTATTAGATTAGGTTAAGATGGTACAGGGTCCAATTAACAGAAATTTATAATTATATTATCTACTCCAATTCATACTTAAAGGCTCTTATTAATTAAAATTTAGGAAATCCTTCTTCTTGATGACACCAATTAGTTCAGTCAAAATTTCATTAACATGTATTTTTATAAGACCATAGCTAGTACAATTGTATTTCCTTGCTACTAAGCTATATGTGTAACAAGGAACAGAGACAAAATAATTTCGCAAAGATATATATAATTTATTTCCTAAAAAAATAAAGATTTTTCATAATTTTCTCAATGTCATAGATATGCATTAATACTATGTTTTACATAATTTACTAAAATTATTAATTTTTCCTAGGTTGTTTGATTGGTTTTGTTATTGTTTTGTTTGGGATTTTTTGTGTATCTTTTTGTTCTGTTTGGGTTTGTTTTCATTTTTCTTTTGTGTTTTTTCTTAAACTAAAACAACTTGTGTGGATCAGAAGCCTTTGACTTCATATCTGAAGTAGGAGACATAAGAGAATGATCGCTTCCTAGGGAGAGACCTAGTATTACCAAATACCTACCAAACCTAGCATTACCAAAACTTTATCTTTTTGCTAAGGTAAAATATCACATTTTTTTTTCCTTTTCTTTTCAGCTTAAAAATTCCAAAATTTCCAACTTGTTGATGATCTGAATGAAGAAGATTAAACAGTGTAGTTAGGGGTAGTAAATCGCAATTATATAAGAACATATAATTTCATTTTTTTTGTGTGATTTGTGTAGTATAGTTTTTAATGATTGGTGCAACACTGAACTCTTGTGCTGCTGAAGTCACTCCAGAAAACATTCTGACCCTCCAGCATAGCTCTGAGATAACTGAGATAATTTTAAGTAAGTAGTACCATAAAGTGAATAAAACAGCACATCCAGGGCTTTATAAAAGACATAATTTTCATTATCAAAATAAGTTAATTTTATTCCAATGGAGGTCTCTCTAAACTACTATATTTTTTTACATACCTGAGATATTTTAGTCATACTTATCCCTCTTCTTCTTTAACTCTAGAGGAGTAATCAAATGGCAATTATATTTGCACCAATAGTCCTTGTTGCTGCACCTCCAAAGACTTTTTTCTGGAAACATGGGTTTCTTCACCCTATGCATCACGTGACAAAAGATCAGCAGAAAGTAAACATCTAGTTAAAAGTTTCTAGTGTACTGCAGACAGAATAGGGAGCATAGTTTGCATCCTGTTTTCTGCCCACATCCTTTTTTGGAAACAGCAAATATGATAATTTTGACAACAAAAACATTTCCCAAAGCAGAGAGTTTCAAAGGGTTACCTATATTCAAAGGAGCTTTACTTATGAGCAAATCCTATGAAGAAACACTATTTCCCTAAAGAGTTCTCATTGTAATTCTATCTGTCAATACCAGAAGAATATCTGACCACACACTTTATTATTCAGCAACAGGTAATGATCAGTAGCTTTATGTTATTTATTAAAGTTCCATTTAAATGCTGTGTGCCAATCAGCCTTTGCTGCACAGAGTGGGTGAATAAAAAAAGGCTAAATTTAATTTCTGGCAGCTTCTGAATTCTACTGCATTTCAGTGGAGCTTCACCTGCACATAGAGCAGTTGATCTCCAGAAGCATATTTTGCACAGCTGGAACACATTAAAATATAAAATTTTATTTTAATGATCAGTTTCTCCATTGTGCAGAGAAATATGTTCCAGATAATCTTCAAAAACACATACTTCAGCACCAAAGCAGATACAGCTGTTTATGCAGATGGATAAAAGAACTATATTAATCTTGTTAGGAGAAGTTATATCATAGATGGAATTTCTTTGAGTATTTAGGCCTTTATTTATAATCTTCATAAATCACCCGAGCAGACAATTCAACTGTGAAAATCTTAAACTTGTTGACAAAGCAAAACTGCAAGCAGTGAAAAAAGTACAACCAAGAGTTAAATGGTTCCCACTATAGAAGGAGAAAATAACTGGATTATTATGTGCACCAGATGACTGATGTCATACTAAATAGTATTGAGACATCTGAAAATCACTGATTGCTTAAAAAGAGAAAAAAATTGGGATAACACTAAAGCAGAAACACTACGTGCTATGAATAAGCATTCTACTCTGTAACACGGAGGAGTTTTAGTTAGGTTTATCTGCCTACCTAGAGACATTTTCAGGGTATTTACAAGAGCCCGTTGTGTGACAGGCAGAATGAAATGTATGGCAGTATGACGCAGGTGTAAGACAACTTTGTGACTCAAACTGGATTGGGAAAGATTATAAAAATAACTTTTGTGACTACCAGTAACATATAAAAGTTGGAACAGACAGGAAAACTGGAATAGTTTTGTTTCTGTCCCTTCTCTCTGCTGGTAAAGAACAAACATCTGTCTGTTTGACACGGTCAAAAGAAAAATCCGGGAGAAAAACCTCAGATTCACCAAGGAAAAAACTTTTTAATGTAAACCATTTTTCTGCCTGTATTTAAAGCCTTTCAGATACTCTTTCTCTTTTAAATACTTGTCATCCTTCTAAACCAAATGTAAAGTTATGTAATGAAATTGCTTAAAATAAATAAGTAAATAAACAAGTAAATAAGTCCTCATCCATCTCTGGTGTTTTCAGAAATACAGGAACAAACTTAGATTTTGAAAATATCGGAAATTACATTCCATCCACATGAAGTGTTGCCTTCTGAAACTGCTCTATAACTCCAGTGGTTTAACAGAAAAAAAAAATCACCACTCTTTACAGAAACATTCAATTAAACAATTTTGCTTCCACCTAGAAAGATCACTCATCATGCTCTCTTTATCAAAGCAGTAATTTTCCTTGCCTTGTACCTAATTAATTTGAATTTGCCATATATAGTTCTTGAATGACAGTCCTTAACACATTTTTTAAACTAAGGATAATAATGGACAATCATACCGCCTCTCTAAGGATTTTCCTATATAGAGAAGATAATTTGCTGAAATCTAGGGTGTAAATTTATAGCACAGTCATCGCTTCTCATTAATCTCACCTGCAAACATTCAGGGCTTTGTACCCATGGGGTATTAGATTATACTTTGCAAGTGGAGTTAAATGGCCCCGTGAAAAAGACATTTGTAGTAAGTAGAAGAATTTTTCAGACAGGCAGTCAGTAGTGAGTATTGACAGCATTGTAAATTTATGCTCTAAATTTATAATCAGTAATTTTCACTAACTTATCTGTCTAGGCAAACCTTAATATTTTGAATCAAAGAAGCATACAAAACATTTTAGAGTAACTGCTGATTTCACTTCATTAATTACAATATGTATATACACTGAGGTTAAGTTTCCTTTCCTAACAATCAAAAATGAGCAAAGCCTGTTTCAGAAGTTCTCTAAAAGTGAGATATTTCTCTTTCTTACACACGCACATGCACTTCAAAACGCTTTTTCAGTTAAAACCTTACTGCAACAACATAATATTTAGAAAAATATCACCAGTTTTGATAAAAACATCAACTGAAGTACTTTCATGTTCTACTGCTATGTGTATCCTCAGTGTCAATAAGGTAAACTTATTAGTCTTCCTTCAAATGAGAATACTTAGGTTGAGCTCTTCTGAAGATAGATGTTTCAGCTTATTTGAAGCACTATATATAAAATAAAAACAAATACTTTTTTTTTTATATAACTTATTAGGGGAAAAGTAAGTTATAAAACATTTGAAAATGTTACTCCTAAGTTACAAATTATATAGCCTTGTTGAAAGATGTGTTACCTAAAAATACTTTTGGCCTCCTTTTTAGCAAAGTGCAGTATATTTTATTCATGGAAGATTTTACATTTATTCCAGATAAACCAGGGTATTGCAGCATTTGTTTTCAGAATAATACAATGGGAATCATTTATTATAATTTGTATGTGGTGTGTTTAAATGTCTAAGAAAACATAACAAGTTTCTATTTTCATCTGTAATTTTTACTCATATTAGTGTTTTCTATTCTAAAGCAGTGGCCCATTTGCAGATCACCAAGCCAATTCATTCACCTGTGAGTCTGCTCCTGGACCTTCTCAAGTGCAGCAGGATGTCCAATAGCCTACTAGCTTAGGCAGGCTCAGCACAGCTATCTGGTGACACATAGCAAAGATGGCACCGCAGGTTTACTGCACATGTCCAAATCAACAGGGGCCCCTGGTGGTCTAGTGGTTAGGGTGCAGGACTCTCACTGCTGCGACCCGGGTTCGATTCCCAGCCCCCTGGGCAGATGGAGCTCATTAGCCCTGTGAGGCAATCCATCTAAGAGAAGGTCACTCTAAACAAACCTACGTCCTGAGACCCTCACTGCCACTGTCCAAGCTTGCTTGGCCCCGGCAGATGAACCTCAGGATTAAAGGGTGGGCTCAGTTCAGCGCACGCTGTGTCTCACCTAAAAAATCCACTGCGCAGGCTCGAAGGGTTAATGACCTTTCCCAAATCTTCGCTCGTGAAGACTGGCCATACCAAATCAACAGCAATATTTAGGTCCTAACAGAAAAAAACAAACTACAGGGAGAGGTTCAGCAACATGACAGCCTGAAAGACTGAAGACTAGCAGGACACACACTCAAGCAGATTACAGTGAGTTCAGCTGCCTTTTTTATAGGAGTCTTAGAACTACAATTGTTGGGTTGATTCCTCTTCTGGTTCATCTCACTGGACTCTTCGTGCTAGGAAACAGTAGAGCTACTCCCCTTGTCTCTAAATATTGAGTGACATATTTCTATATATTTTTATTTGAAATGAAAATGATATCTTTGTCTTGCTACATTTTGTCAGCACTAACTCCTCTGGCTAATTCCAGATAAAGCCAGTAAAAAAAGGCAGCCCCTGCACTCTTGCAGGTAGAGCTCAAGAGACTTTACATGTATTTCCCATTACTGTCAACTTCTGTTTTGTACCAAAGAAACTATAATCTTGGAGGCATAAAAAAAGGCAGAAAATTGCAGCAGCAATATGTGCAACATGAAAGAAACTCAGTAAGACTAAGGGAGCTTTCTTATAATTCTTATTCCTTGCCTAGGGTAGTATTTGTATACTGATATAAAAAGCAGTCAAATGTCTTTGCAGATAAATTCTTATATGATCTTTTAAAACCTTCTAGTACTTTTATATTTTTAAGATTAAGAAACTGACAAGTTATAGTTGTTCTTGAGTTTGTAAGTAGGAGGATACATTTTAGTAAAAAAAAACTAACCTTCCTTTTAAAACAATCATTTTTAGTGCTGTTAAGGTTTGGTTGTGCCATTTGAAACAGTAATTATCTTTTAAATGCAGTAACAGAAAATATATTCCATTGAGAGGAACAATGTTAATATAAATCATAACGATTCATATCATTGCAGGAAGTTTATTTCCTCTGTTAAACTGAAGTCCATGTACGGTAAGGTAAATACAAAGATTTAGTAAAAATACCTTTTGTAGCATTCACAGATACGCTGTTCCTTTTAGCATAGCTAATATATGTCCTTATAAATATTTCTCATTCTTAAAAGGGGTGGTTAAAAAATTAAATTTATTTCCTCTTGAAAACTCTGAAAATTTATTTTATAAAATGGCCTTGAATTTTTACCAAATGAACAAAAATTTATTTAAAATACTGATTTTAGCAATGATCCCCTTAGGTATTTGTTGCAATACTCATATAAACATGAGCAAGAGGGGGATGTTAGAAAAATGCTGAAATTAGAAGAAAATAAGAGAAAAACTTTAGTATGATTTTTGTTTCAAATGCTAGCTTTTCTTCATTTTTTTCCAAGTCTTTGATCACCTTCTTTTTAGTAGAGTGAGTGATCTTATCCCTTGCTATCCAGGAAGTTTTTCTTAACTTTCTCTTTTCTTGAGCCCTGGGAACCTGGGATTGTCCTTCCACATCTGTATCAAAACTTTCTTGAGCTATTCTCAAGATAGGATAATCGGTATGTGAAAGAGTGAACTTATCCATCAATAATGTCCTCCACTCATTTCTGCACGGTATCCAATTGCATCCCAAATTCCAAACCAGGTTATATTTACCCCTCAAATAGAGAACTTTTACCATTAGGACACTGTAGTTTCAGTCCTGTATTTCACCAGTGCTACTAGTGCCATCACCATTCTTCCAGCCCTTGGTGCATGACTCACAGCAAAGTTCTTTTGAGATACCTATTTTATGTGAGACCAGTGACAGCTGAAATAGAAACAGTGAAAGAGGTCATTGTCCAGTGTGCTGGTGTTGCACACCATACCCCTTTCAATTGCAGAAAGATACACCTTGAAGTCTCTGTCTAGTCTGTACCACTGTTCTATATCGGACAAGATTCTCCACAAACAGTGGACATGGCAGAAATACCATCATCTCCTCAGGGAAATGCTTCAGGCCATTTATGTCACATATAGATGGTCACTGATTGACTGCATATTTTAGAAAGTTGTCTATTATAATTACTGGTGGGAAGTCTTGAGTCTTTTCTGATTAAATTTTTCTTAAATTCTTTATATCTGTATAGGCATCCAGGGATGCTAGCAGGGAGAAACAAGCAAACAAGCAAACAACAACAACCAAACCCAAAACCTAAAGAAACCAATAACAACAAACCAACCAAAAATCCCTCAAACAATCCTCATTTCTTTTACTGTGTTCTCTTCTCCATAAATTATTTCTCATATTATATTCTTCTCAGTAAACTGAATGATGTCTGCCACTTCCCTCAAATTTAATTCTGTACAGAAACACAAGAAAAAGGTGGAGGGAAAGGGGAAATAAACAACTAGTTATAACTGAATCTATAGACCTCCTTCATTCCTTCAGGAGTGTTCAGCTGTCTGAAGTTTATCACAGTAGCCACTGATCAAATACAAGCCAGCTCCTTAGATGATAGTACAATAGCCACTGATCAAATACGAGCTGGCTCCTTAGATGATAGTTAAGGATTAAACTCATAATCTAATTCACATCCTTCTTACGGATTTTGATGCCCGAAACTGACACTATTCTTCATTAAGATTCCTCTAGAGATCCGTAATCCTCATAGATCATACCTCCATTTGAGCTCAGTTTTCCCTTTTAAATATTTTTTTAGCCCTGGCACACTCAGAGGGCATCCCCTTCTTGATATGGAAACCAGTAAATTTTCACAACCACTGAGATTGTACTTCAAAGGACAGAGCCGTACAAGCAGAAAGACACATATTTGAACATTATATACTGATTCTCCTTCTGTGTAACCTATGCCATTCACAAATACAGTCCTTATTTCCTATTTCAGAAATTACCATCAGGACAGTGATTTTAGTGGAAATTATGAGGTTAAAATTATACACATTGAGAAAGCAACTGGGCTTTCAAATTAGGTTTATGAGTTACACTTCTATGAGACACTGAGAATCACTTTCCCTCTAGTTAAATGGACCAAGAGGTTCCTAGGTCCTTTTGAGACTTTGATCTCATGCTGTTTTGTATTTCTGAGTCATGATTTACTCCTTGAAATCACTTGCTGCTACTATTATATCAGTTTAGGTTTTGCTCTGCAACTATGTCACTATCAAGAGTAAACTAGACTGCTTTTTTGTTTGAATTTACCAGAAAGAAATGTAAATGAACAATGTTCTTTTCTTCTCTTTCTATCATGGTCTACTAACCTTAACATCCTAAAAAAAACCAAACCAAACCAAACAAACAAATAAACAAAAAAACCCCCACCAAATACAAGAAATATGCCAATAATACTGTCATTTGATTTTTTTTTAAAAAGTAGCCTTATGAAGAGAGTAAATTTTAACGATGGTTAAAAAATATCTTGTGAAAAGCTAATCTCAGTTTGTTTTTAAATTGTTTTAGCAAAATGGCAACTAATAACATGTGATTTCCACAAAAGACCTCAAAATCTATCCACGAGTAACTTGGTTTAATTTGTGAAGCATCGCAGTCATATTTCAGACTGAATCACAACCATTATGTGTTCCTCCATTTTTATGAAACAATAGACACTTTATAAGGGTAAAGAGAAAAAAACACCCATTTGCTAATGAAAATTATTGTATATGGTTATGGTAGAGCTCAGCTAAAACCTGGTACAAGTTTACTGTAGGAAGAAGGTGCCAGAAGGTGATAGCATCCAGGCACTCTGTTGTGGCCACACTGTTTTGGCCACACTGTTGTGTGTGCACCAAGAATCACGAAGTGATAGAGATTATAACTCTCAATCCTTCTCTCAAAATAAAATTTATAGCATTTCTTAACAACACTAGTGTTTCTTAAAACACTCTGTATTCTCTAAATCACAAAATGTATTTTAAGAATAACTAGGGGTCACACAGTTCTGCATCTGAATTTACCTGAACAAGTTTTACATGCATTAATATAAACACAAAAGTTATTATTTATCTTTATTAGAAGCTTTAGATGAATAGCGGCTAATTAGTGTTAAGAAACAAAATCATAGCTTTAATTTTTTTTTACTTCTCTAATTTGAAAGCTAATCCTACTACTTTTCATGTCTATATTTCTAGTAAATACAGAAGCATTACTTAATGTATCTACTCCCCCTCACACTTTTCTAGATAAGAGCAGTCTTTTAAAATATGAGGATGGGCAGGGAGATGACATTAATATTGCTGTAGCCAAGATTTTTCCCTTAATTTTGTAGATTTAAACTACCTACATTTGAGATATTAAAATGAAGACATTTATAAAGTATGTGTCTTGTAAATTATTTAACATCTGGAGAATTTAAGAAGAATTTAAGAAATACAATTTTTGTTAGTGTCTATGCTAGAAACGATGACATCAGTGGAAGTCAGCTCATTAGTTCCAGCAGATTTTCCATCAGTCCCTAAACTACTCTAAACAATCAGAAAATCAAATTTTATCTTAATGGTTCCCTTAATGCTTTGTTTGTGGTCAATGTTTATTTTAAACTTCAGAAATGAGATTAAAGCTTCATTTTAACCAAATAAATGCCATAGAGTTAACTGAACCTTGACTGCGAGTTTGCTAGAAATGTTTCTAGGAAACACAGAGAGTAGTAACCACTAAATTCTTTGTCAGTACCTGAGCAGTCACTATGATTGAGTGACATAATGGAGTCAATTGTTTTGCATCAGTAAGTCACCTAACAAATAGGAATATGCAAAATATTCAATACACTGTCTTCCTACATCATGAGATTTACAGAAATACCTGCGTAAGTAATTTTATGCTGATTCACTTGGGAAAACAGACAAAGATTAAAAACTAACAGGCTGTCAAATGTATTTTTCTCTTAACATTTGCTGTCTTCTAGTCCTCTGGAAAACAGTATCTGAAGTCAGTAAACATGGTGTTAAACTGTGCCAGGGGAGGTTTAGGATAGATGTTAGAAAGAATTTCTTTACAGAGAGGGTAATCAGACATTGGAATGGGCTGCCAAGGAAAGTAGTGGATTCTCTGTCCCTGGAGGTTTTTAAGATAAGACTGGATGTGGCACTTAGTGCCATGGTCTAGCAATCGCAGCAGTAGTGGATCAAGGACTGGGCTTGATGATCTCGGAGGTCCCTTCCAACCCAGCTGATTCTATGATTCTATGATTCTATGAATTTATTCTGGCTAAAGAATAAAAAAGTTTATTTCTTATTTTGACATAATTAATTAATTAATCAATCAATTATTCTCAAGTGGAGGATTAAAATGACAGCACTAGGCATCAAGCAAACCCTTTTGTTTTAAACTCCTGAAGTATCTGCACATAATATTGCTGTTAGCTATAGCTTAGGGGAAAATGAAAATTTCAGAGAAATTAATTTCATCTTCCTATTCAGAGGCTGGCAAGAAAAAGTTAATTAACACCTTTTCTCTGAAGATAAGAATTTGTAAGGACGTCTATGAACTTACACACAACTAATTGAATTGTGGTATGCTACATACAATATCTGCCTTACTGAAGTTGAGGGGTTTTTTTCATTAAGACTAAAAGGAGGATATTTTTTTTAATTGTTTTGAATTGACAGCTGCATTGCTACGTATTTTCCATCAAAACTCATTTTTTGAGTTTTGAAAAGTTAAGTTTTTAATAAAAAAAACAGTTTTATAAAATCTGAATGCCTAAAAAGAGGGTTGTATCTATGTATTACAGGATGTGGAAGCTGCCCAGAGAACCTTGGCTGCAGAACTGAATGACAGGCTCAAGCACAGGTTCAATGGCTTCCATGGGGCACTGTGTTAACCAGTCATTTGTTGTGTGTTCCTGCAGCGCAAAATACATTAGAGACCCAGTCTCAAATGTGCCCTATATATTATCCTGGAACTATAACCAGAAGTGATTCCAGTCATTTTTTAGATGGGAAACTGATACAGGGAGGAATTGATTTCTCAGATATCACAGAAACATGTGCAGATCTTGAAACAGAATCTTGACTAATTCAGTGATAATCCAACAGAGGATTGTCTATTACATTGCATTACAAGTTGTGACTGTTCTGTAATACCATCCTAAAGGACTTTTTTACATGGAAGAAGAATTTTTCAGGTTCTTGTATTATATGCTCCATTACAGCATTATTGTGTTTTATAAAGCTGGATGAATAATTTTTTGTCTCGTTTTCCTTTCCCATCGAATACAGGTTAATGAATCTCTCTTGTCTTTGTGATGTCCTTTCAGAACTGTGTTCTATTACTGCTAATAATTAGTGATTGTTAATTCTAAAGTACTTTGAGAATAGCTATAGATTCATGGATTTCAAAAGGAATTTTTTTTTTTTTGCAATCCCTTTTTGTACCCATAAGTGTCACATATTTTACTAACTTGTATTTATTTGCAAGACAATATCACATAGTTTGGCAATTGCTAGCAGAATCTAGTTCAAGAACTCTTAAAATCTCACACTGTTTGACAATTGTATAATATATAATACTACCCTCAAAATAACTAATAATAATGGCCAGTCTTCGCGAGTGAAGATTTGGGAAAGGTCATTAACCCTTCGAGCCTGCGCA
>NW_016690206.1:4501319-4526474 GCF_001604755.1 Lepidothrix coronata | reverse complement strand
AGTTTTTTTCTCCCTCTTCTCCCTGAGGTTGGGGGGGGGGGACTTCTGGTTGTAAGGTTTGAAGACTTGGCAGGGAGCCAGCTTCAAACCATATCACCTACTTAAAGGAAAGTTGACAAGACATTATTGAAGGAAAAGTTAAAGAATAGCGCAAGTACAAAATTAGGTAAATTTGTAATAATACACAGAAGCATACGTGGATAATGGATAAAATTATTTTAGTTTATGATCCCTATGAGGTAAAAGTCATGACACATTTTTATGGTCTGCGGCACAGGACATGTTCCACTTTCTGAGGTCATCTAGGAGTTTTAGTTTTTAAATGTACTACCATTGCAAAAACTTGGGATATTGGCAACATCCCTGTATTATGTCTCTTCTTTCTACACTGAATTAGATTTATGAATTTTGTTCTTTCACTGCATGTCATGGGTTCATTGCAAAAGGTAAATTTAGTCTGTATTCTGCAAACCCTTCTAAATCTTGACTTCTATTAAGTGTAGTTACAGAATTTTTTGATTCTATGGTACTATTCAGTTCTGTCTTTCTGTGTGTGGAAAACTAACTTCCTTGAAAGATTTCCAGACTTGCTCCAGATTGTAACTGACTGTAAGTGTGTCACCCTGGAAACAAAATCACAATGCTTTCTCCCATTTCACATGTGATGCTAATAATAGTAAACAAAAAACCACAACGTCTTTCAGTGCATTTAAATCTTTCTTGTTTGGTTGGTTGTGTTTTTTATAATTTAGGAAGGTAAAAATGGAAACAAATGCAACTACTGTATAATAATTACTGTAGTTACTCAGCTGAGTTACTGTAGTTACTAGAAATTTTGATGCTTCTTTCAGCTGGATCGCTGTTTTGTACTGACAAAGTGAAAACAGCCTTTCCTCACAAAGATAAAACCCCCAGCTTCTTCTCCTCTGGGTGAGTAGTGAGATTGAACTCAGTTCTCACATAAATGTATTTCAAATATTTAATTATTTCTGAGATGTATAATGGGAGAAGTCAGTGAAAACAGCATTTTGGGAATGGACGATCACAACTGTAGGATATGAGGTTAGCTGATAGAACTCTTGCAGACTCCCACAGGCAAGGTTGTTTTGCATAGCACTGCAGCTGTCTTCAACAGCAGATGATCCATCATCTCATCAGCAGGAGGTATGGGAAATAAGAAACTATATGAGGGAAAAGGAACAGTAATAACAGTAATAATAGCAGCAAAAAAACAATAATGGTAAGTATTTGCAAGTCAGGGGTACTGTGTTCTATCTCAAACTTGCTGAGTTTGCAAGCCTTACAAGGCTGTATTTTGACACATGCTGAGATTCAAACCATTCAGCAAAAGATAAGGAAAGATATGACTTTCTGCAAGACCTTTTAACAGACCCCAGTGGCAAACTGAATCTATATGCTGATTTAAAATAGACTTAACCCCCCCACACTCAAAACAGAAATGAAAACATAAAAAATAGTATTAATGCTACAGAGATGAAGGTGAATAATTTTTTTATCCACCCCTGATGGTTTTTATTCCCAGTTTCTTCAAGAAAATCTCACCAGTACACATTTGCAGAAAGAATAGACTTGCATTCTATTTTATGGTCTGAATTTGGCAGATTAATTCTAAAGAATCCACTCTGCTACTTTATTCTGTGTTAATTTATCATAAAGCAGTAGACCAGCAGCCTCACGAGAATTACACATTTCCATCTGCCTGAGAATATAAGAAAGTGGAATTCAGATAAAAATAATAAGAAGAGGAAGAATGAATTCAGTCTTTCCTGAATGGTTTCAAGGATACCTCCAGGAAACACGTTGCTTTTTTCCCAGTACATTTGCTTCTGTTCGGTGACTACTTTGTGGATAAAAAAAGAGCCCTAAAGAAGAAGCCTTAAAATTACTATTTGGAATTTTATTTCCCTTGCTTGGATGATGAAGTTTTCAAGCAGCTTATTCAGAATGCTATGATGTTCTAAAGTCCACAGGCATTTCTGCAATTACCAGCAGTTACTGTCTTGCTGAATTTCTCCTTCCAGTGAAGTGAAAATGAACTCAAATTCACAGACTATTTTTCCAAGGTTTACAGCTTGGGCCAGGGACACACAACATTGAGAACTGATACTTTTCAGATGCACAGTTACGTGACAGTTTTCTTTTGTATTTGAACATATTTAATTTCATGATAATTACAAATCAAAGGCAAAACCAAAACCAAAACCAGTAACAGTTAGTAATAGTGTCAGGAAGATTTGCCTTTGATAATAAAATTTGTGTTGTGTGTCGTAATATTGGAAGAAACTTCATACATCCTGTAGTTCATTTTCTAGACTGACATATACATAAATCATTTAAAGTAACATGGTTGTAAAAATTTTCGATGGTGTCTAGGAAACCTGATCCAGAACTTACCCAAAGCTGTTACAGAATACTTGTGTGAGGAACTCTTGGACTAACTGCAGTAATCCAGTACTGTTTTACTGTACTGATATCAGAGAAAGTATCTTGCTACTATTTTGGTCATAAATTTAAAAGAGAAAAATTACAAGAATTCATGAGATACTGTTACAGTTTCACCCCAATGAAGAAGTTACAGGTAGTTTAAACTCTGAAGAAAAGCTTTGTTCCATCCTTAAAATGGATTCGGTATAGCTGAGACAATAATGTTTTTATGGTGCTACAAAAAGACATATTGAAACCAGGAGAAATACTAGCAAAGCACAAAATTTTGGAGCACAGCCCAGCAAACAAAGGGTGGAAAAGACTGGATAAACTGCAAAAGTCACCCAAAGAACCTCATGTACTCCCAATGTTGTTTTACAAACAGTGATAAAATAGTCTCTGACTCTCATAAAGAAAAAGAAATATATATTTTTGGTTACCACAGACTATTCTGCAGTTCTGTAGAATTTGTACATCTCTTTGGAGTTGTAAGTCAAGAGGTCATTAAGACATTGAAAAGTTCAAAGACATCTTTTTTTGTTGGGCATTTCAGAAGAAACATGCAGTAACAGCAAGTCACGGTTGGCTGCTTTTGCTGTTTCAGTGATGTGGTGTGATTTCAAACATTCTTCTTCCAGCTTCTAACATCTACAGAGAAAAGGAGTGGCTGACACACCAAAAGATGTTACTGAGAAAAATTGAAAATGAAAGGACTGCATGTATAAAACATGCTCGTGACACATGTAGAGGTTAAGCCCAGCTCAGAAGAATATTGCTGCCAAACTTAAGCACTCCTCTTGAAAGGACAACTAGCCAGATGTAACTCTCAGCTCTCTTTTTTAAATGTCTGAATAGCACCTGGTATTTCCCCACATTCAATCTCTGAGAAAATCCTAATAAAAATGATGGACAGAAATATTGCTACTGAATATTTTGCCGCACAGACAGCCTACATACTTGACATCAGCTCATGTGAAAGAAACAAGTTATTTGCTTCAGCTCTGAGGCTAGCTGAATTTCAATGTGCAGTCTTAGATGGACATTTCTTCAAGAACCAGCTTTATAATTGTAACTAGTTTTTTGAGAGGAAGGTTCCAAAGACTAATAAAAACTTTAAAAATGTAATAGACCAGATAAATACCTCATCAAATCAAATGACAAATAGCCTGGATAAATAGTAAAGTTGCCAAATTGTCCAGGATTATAAGGTATTTTGTTTTAAATTCACTAAGGAGAAGTATTTAAAGCAACCAGCTGGAAGACAAGAGGATATAAGAAAAAACATAACAGAATGGAACCAAAGAAAGTGACTCTTCTATGATTATGAGTTATTATTCTGAGAAACAAAATAAATCAGCTTACACCAGGTGTCATTCTGCAGCAGCTGGGCTGCTTTAGGTGCCTGTGCTACCTACCCTTGCTTTTACCCGAAGTATAGAGGTGCTCCACTGCACAGAGTGAAAACAGACTTGAACGATATACAAATAATTGTCTTTAAAATAGCTTCATATATTTTCAAGTTATTAAAATAAAATTATGTGTTTAATCAAATTAGTCCTTCTGTTAACATATGTTCAGAAATCAAAATTTCTATTAGTCATATCCATCTCCTACAAATGCACGTGTTTTGACCATTTCTGGGGGCTGAAACTTTTGTATAGGTGTGATTAATTCTATTTTTCCTTGATATTCCTTCTAAAGAAAAAGTCCTGTGATTTATTCATTGTAAAGTAAGCCTATTAAAGTGTCAAAGGTTGAGAAATGAGAAATACTGGTACACTCATCAAAATGTTTTTAGTTGGGACATGTTGTGTTGCAGTTTAAAAAAGATTAATTGAAAGGGATTATTTATAGTGACTACTTTCAGATAGCCTGATTGTAATTTGACTTGCTTGTATAAGGTGTTTGGGGATGGGTTGATGGGAAGCCGATTAATAAGCACAGCTGTCTTGGTGGTAACATGCGGTTTCTTTTAAAAATCATTAGTGTATTTATATTTGGTACCATCACTATTGACAATGATTAGGAAAAGAATCTAATATATCTATGATCAAAATAAAATTGATAATCCATTTTTATGTAGTGCACATGGACATTATTTTTAGCTCAGTGCTTTATGGAATTGTGTCAGTGTTTATTGATATTGCAAAGTGGAAAGTAGCTCTGAACATTCAATAGTAAAACAGTTCTCTGTTAGAGAGCTGCCTATCTGCTTTCCTTTATAGAGCAGATGAGAAAACCACTTATATTTACTATGTTCGTGTCTCTGTGGTAGTAACACTCGTCATAAGATATTTTTTTAAAAAATTCTTCAGGAATTTAATTTTTTGGTGGTAAGTACAGAATATGAAGTACCAGATCAGCCTTAACCTTTCTTGCAGATAAAGAATCAGCTGCTGTGAAAAATTTGGTGAAATTGACTGATGAATTTATGCAAAAGGGTTTGTGTACTTCTGACCTTCCTTTCATTAGCACCTGTTCTCCAAATCTATGTGGGCTTTTGACATTACAGGGAAATTGAAGAGGACTTGAAACTTTTTTTGTTATATTTTTTTAAATCAACAGGATTCTGAGTCAGAAGACTCAAATATCAATATTCTTCCAGTGTGAATGGTTTTGTTTTGGTTTGGTTTGGTTTTTTTTTAATTAAGAACTTTCATCAGTTTTTTTATTTCTAATTGCTGTACTTTGGCCAGTAACTGAAAATGCTTTTATTTTGCTCAACTGTCAATGTATGCAGTCTATTTCACAAATACACAAGCAAGAAAGATTCTAGTTTGTAGACTAAGAATAGTAATTTGACTGTAAATAAAGCATAATTTCAGAGCTGCTGGCTGCATGAGGGAAACATTGGACCTTCAGAAAACAAGTTTCTATTTAAACATCTAACTTTTAAGAAACAGCTAGTTTCTTTTATTAAACCCAGACTGTCAGACACCTGAAAGGAACTGCATGACACAAACATTATCCTGTCAAAGCATCTAATGGAACCTGTAATACTCATCTAGTTTTGCTCTCCTCTGAATTCTTAAGGTTCCCAATAATACCCTTGGGGAATAGAAACTACAGGTCCTTTCTTTATGACTGACAAAATCCTATTTGGTAACTCTGATTTTATCTTTTTCTATGTAGAAGATCTTTAGCAGCCTTTCAAGAAGCAATGCAGAATTTCAAGTTTCGTTAAGAGCACAGGTCATTTTTTGTTTTCTCAAGCAATTCCCAGTATCTACATCATGAAAAAAAAAAGAAAAGAAGATAGAAATAAACACTGATGTTGATGCACAACTCCTTATCCCAAGGATTTTCAGAAACATTCTGCAAAGTTATGTTGAAAGAGAATACATAGTAATAATTCAGTGCTAGTCTTTGTTATACCATCTGTGGTTCACAGCGGTCAAAACATGATTTTGTGAATAAAACTGACTGTCCCTCTTACCTCTGAGTTACCTTTGTGGATTCCATCAAATCATCTGAACAACCAAAAATAGATGTTCTGAAGTAGGCACATGGAAATTATTTTCTATTTTATAATCAAAAGAGCAGATGTGAATCAGCTAAAGTTAACAAAGTAATATCAGAACATGGCTGGAAAGATGAGACCACATTATTTTCCCCAAGAAAAAAATAAAATGTAAGTGAAAATGTTATTAGCCATAGCTGTAATGTTTTTTTTGAACAATAAAAAATCTGAAAGCGTAGAAGCTGTCCAGACCTGTTACTCTGAGGTCACCATGAGAGCTTAATTTGCTGCTGCACTTATATTCACTTAGAGGAATTCAAGGCTGCTGTTTGATCATGCTCAATGTTGGTGAATAAAGGACAGTTCCATTCAGTAATGTGGATCTAGTCATTCAGTATGTGTGGATATAGTCATTCATATGAATGGGTTTTACTAAAGATGAGAAATCTCTAAGCCTTGACTTAAAAAACAAACAAACAAACAAACAAAACAAAAAAACCAACACAAACTAGATAGGAGAACAGAAGCAATGCTCTCTAATAGAAGCAATTTGGCCAGATTGTAACACAATCCACCTAAACACAGTTATAAAATTACGATAACAATTAAAATTAATTGTAAAGTGGTAGAATTGCTCTCTACAACTACCTGAAAGGAGGTTACAGTGAGGTGGAGGTCAGACTCTTCTCCCAATTAACAAGTGATAGGACAAGAGGAAATGGCCTCAAGTTGTGCCAGACGATGTTTAGTTTGGCTATTAGGAAAAAAATTCTTTGTGGATAGTGTTGTCAAGCATTGGAACAGTCTGCCCAGGGAAATGGTGGAGTTACCATCTCTAGAGGTATTAAAAAGACATGTAGATGTGTCACTTAGGGATACAGTTTACTGGTGGACTTGGCAGTGTTGGATTAATGGTTGGACCCAATGATCTTAGAGGACTTTTCCAACCTAAACATTTCTATGTTTCTATGTGCTCGACAAGAGCATTAATATGCATTTTGTTATTCAAAACTTCCACCAAAAATGAATTCAATAAAAATTAATTGTTGAGATAGACACAAAAAAACTGATGGTGCAGGGAACAGAGAGAGGGAACAGGCAGACACCCATATTTGGGGTAACTTGGGTCAAGTCTCTGTCATCAAACATAAAGTGTTCATCTAGCTAAGAGCCACACAGACCACAATTAACAGAAGTAGTAAGTGCTCATGAAAGAACTTTGGGAGGAGGAGTTAGCTGTATGCGTTGTCCCAGAAATCTTTTTCAAAATCATTGCTACAACATCCAAATAAACATTACAAGTGGCCTCTTATCTGATGAAGCAGAAAACGAAGTTAACAGCTGTGCTGTATGGGTAAACAATGGATAACTGACTTCTAAGTCATTGACTAATTTAGACAGAGCCAAACCTTTTACTTCTAAGAAATTTTCACAGATTAGACACTCTGCCACACCCCAAAAAAAGCTCCTTTTAATTTGAGGATTACCCTGAAGGCAAATTAATATCTAAATGGAAATCTCAAAATCACTAAAAAATCTTACCTTATTTTCTCTACAGATTTATCTATAGAAATTCACTACAGAATTTTTCTTGTGGACATATTACTGTATGGGGAATAATTCAATTCATGAGAAGCTAAACCAAAAAGTCAACAAAGCAGAGATCCCCACTAAGCTGTACTACTCAGACAGCACGTTTGCTGTGCTTCCTACTGCTGTGTGAGCTCTGGGCATCATAGAAAGTGTACATCAAAGTAATAATGGCCTAATGAGTGATGAAGTCCCCATGTGATGTCTTGATCAGCCTATAATAAATCTTCCTGGCTATATTTTTGATTTAAAAGGTCAGGAGCAGAGCTTCTTTTATCTAACAAAGTCTTTCTCCAGGATATTAGGAAAAGAGTCACTTCGAAAGTCTGTTGTGGATTTATGAAACCTGAAGTCCTTGAAATATATCATACTTTTCTGGCATCTATTTCAGAAAAAAAAAAAAAAAAGGATGTTTTAGTGAAAAAGTTGGCGGGTTCTTATGTGGATTAAAATTTCCTGAAAGGATACTGCACTATGAGTTTAGAATAATTCAATACAATCAACGAATGTAAGCAAAAAGAAAAAAATAAACAACCCAAACCCAACATAAACTCCTAGCAATGACTATTATGCAACATGTATCTGAGGCAAAAGAGAAAAAAAAAAGTATGTCAATACAAATTTAGAGAAGGAAAAATAGGTGATGGAACATAATTTTGAACAAAGTCTGTGTTGAAATGAGATAAAAATCTGTATTATTATTTTCTGGAATCTTTCATCCAACTAGAAAAATTTTTACTCTCAAGTTCTCAGATGAATCCCACTGAAAACACACAATTTTGCCTGATCTATATTCCCAAGGAAGTAATCCTTTTCACACATTCTGAAAATCAATTAGGAAATGGAAGTTGACAATGTATTTTAAAATGGTTGCAATTACAAGCTGCAAAAAAAAGTATCTAAAATCCCTTTTTGCATATATATTCTAGATAAAACTATTTTTGTGAACACAGTGAGGGTAAATTGAATTTCGGTTTTGCATCTGGACAGTAAATACTAATATTTTATGAATTATGGCTTTCTGTAGGTACAGCACTGAAAGGAAAAAGTCTGAAGTGTTAACTGTTGTGAAGAATGCTTTATGGTACCTTCATCTTGCATTTTGGGCTGGATATGGCCTTTAATTGCTGTCCTAATCTGAATTATTGCTGCACAGGTAATACACATGTATGTATGAAATTATCCTTGTAAGCAGAATATAAATCAATCTGTAAAGCCCTTTGAGGTGCTTAGGGGTGGAATACGTCATAGAAAATTATCACAGTATTGTGTGAGCATCAGTCTTTCTTTCTATGTTATTCCCATAAGCTATCTGTAATAGCTTCATATTATGATGAGACTGAAGTATCAGGATGGTTTTTACCTAAGAAGAGGGTGAGATCTCTTTTCAAAACTATTGATTGACTTCAAGCTGCAATGCAGTATGGATTAATGGCAAAATAAGAGCATGCTATATTGGGCAATGAAGAAATAAAAGACACAACATAGTGTATAGAAATAAGAAGAAAATACAGAATAACACATTGTATATGTTGGGTAGAGTATTTTAGATGCCCATTCAAATAATCATCTTACCAATATGTATCAATAAGACTGCAGGAAAGAGATGGAGGGGACATGGGCTCTGTCAGCGCTCTGAAGAGTACATATAAATATTTCATCCAGTTTTGAGTCCCCCCCAGGGGATAGACACTGATAAACTGGAATGAGTTCAGTAGAAGGCCCCCAAGCTTGTTAGGTCTGGAGCTCTTTCTCTGTATGGAGATGCTGAGGGACTGGGGCTTGTTCAGCCTGGAGATGAGGTGACTTTAAAGAGACCTGACAGCAGCCTGCATGTGCCCAAGATGGGGATTGCAAGAACACAGAGCTGGGCAGACACTGTGGTGCCCGATGAGTAAAAGGCACAGCAGGCTTAAGCTGAACGAAAGGAGCTTCTGTTCAGACATGAGAGAGTCATCTTCATAGCAAAAACATTCAAGCACTGAAAAAGGTTTCCCAGGGAGGCTGTGTAGTTTTTACCTTTGGAGATTTTCAAAGTCTTACTACATAAAGCCCTGAAAACCTTGTGGTGTGGATTGAGTCTTGGTCAAGCTTTGAGAAGGAGACTATACCAGAGACCTCCTGAGGTCCCTTCCCACTGCAAGGGTTCAGTGATAATGGAACAAGCAGAATCACAGCGCAGAACAGTGGACTGCTTAGATACCCACACAGCCTCACCAATTCCCTCAAATTCTTGACATTTGCCAATCAGACTATAAAGTCTGTTAGGGGTGTGAGATGGTCTGCTGCAGTCTGAGAGCACCTGACTGAGGTCAGAGAAGCCAACTCCTAGTGCCAGCTGCTGTGGGAGCTATGAGTTCATCCACATCCACCCAGCCTAGCTTGCCCTAGCCATCAAATTCATCTCATTTAATTCAACGTTCAGATAAGTGCCTGGGGTTTTTTAATGTTACATTATTTCAATTAAAACTCATTCCATGTTCCTCTCTCTGTATTCCATGTTCATTGTATTGTATTTCTCACAGAATTAATGCAAAGTAGTTTATTTGGATGGAAATTGGACACTCTTGGCATCTGACTATACATTTCACAATTTTCTTCCTCTTCCTCCACTTTATTGCTGAAAAAGCTTTTTTTGTCTGTTGTTATCATTATTATTGTGGTTAGTCTGGTTTTGATTTTGGTTGTTTAGATTTTAAAGGCATGAAATGGATTTGATGATCTCAAGCAGTGCGTTCATCTTGGTATATAGGCTTATATAGTCTACATTTCTTGCAAGAAGTATTTAGACTTCGAAGCAACACTAGTTCTTAATAACAGTAGTTTTCCTTTCAATTTATAACACTTAAACATTATTTAGACTAAACAACTACTTTTTCAAATTGTTATATTTGTTAAGATTTATACACTTTTCTACTCACCAGTCTGGAAAGATAGGTGAGCACAAATCCTAAGTGGAACTGTTAATACTTAAATTCATTGCTGAATTTGGCCTAGAAGTAAAATATTAATTTCATTTAAATGAATAATGCTCTGGAGATTGACATCAGCTGGACCTGGATTTTAATGACAGTCCCCTACTTATTTCTTCTGCTAATGTCAAGTAAAGCAGACTACTGCTTTCTTTATTAATTAATAAGAGCTTTTCATGTGCCTAATGATGCAAAGATTGGCTCACAGTAAAAAATACCATGTCAGTGGAAAAGATATCAGTGATATTATCCGTCAATATCAAGCCCCGACAATTTTCTGTTGCAGTAATAACTGAAGGTATTGAAACGTAATTAAACTGTTCCTTGATTGAAACTGTCCAAAAATAGAATTTGTAGATGGCAAACTACCCATTTTTTTGGGAACCTAGACAACATGCTGTTTTTCTGAAGGGCTCTGGCTTACCCTGTGTTTAAACGGGACAGTAGCACTGAACTATCATAAGCTCCAGATGTCTGCCTGTGATTATATGATGGCATTGTCATTCCTCTGAACTCTGTGAGTAGATACTGAAAGCAGGTCAGAAGCTAGGTCAGAGGTAGGGATTTTTTGGTTTGGTCCAGAAAAACACCTAAGCATATACTTTACTGTCCTCTCTGACAGTGCTTACAGGGCTTTATAGGTGATGTAGTTGATTTGCTTCATCAAGACAATATTGTTAAAGTCCTGATGGAGCCACCCCAGGACCTGTCCCTACAGGCTCTTTTATTAATCAAATTCACAGTCGTAATCTCATTTAGACTTAAAATAATTAATCTAATTCATCCCATGATAATTAGTGCGTGATATTACTACATTTAATACACCATATTGTCAAATCAAGGGCTGTATTTTCAGCCTTTTTTCCAATACACTTAAAAATAAGCTCCTTAAGTAAAAAAAAAGTCTAACAAAACTTAAACTCACAGAATATATTTATGCTTCTTTCTTACCATGCACAGTTAGATAATAATTTACAAATGAGTAATTATGCATCACTAGGGAATGAGAAGGAAACAGATAAGTTCAAATGTTATATATCAGCAATTAATATTTTAGATAATAGGAAAAAATCTGTAAGAAAAAAGGCAAAAACTACCACTCTGTAGAGGATGTGGTTTTAAACACTTCCATGGAGAAAAACATCAACAACAAATGAAAAGCAACTTATGTTTGAGGTTTGGTTGGGACGGGTTTTTTTCAGTGCTAAATTCTGGGAGGAGACCTTCAGGCAGAACTACCACTTTGTTGAATGTTTTTTATCCCAGAGTGCACTGGCAGCAAAATGCAGGAGTACGAGTGAACCATCACAGTAGCTAAATGGACGGTGAAGCACTCACTGTAGAAGAGTACATCCCATCTGTACCTGCAGTACAACTTCCTTTGTAGCTTTGGTACCCATGTACCCTATTTCTTGTCTTAAAATGATGTGAGGGTTGTCAGCTCTGGGAGATTGAAACAGTGTTCTGGGCCATGAGAATGACTGGAGAAAAGCCTAGAGAAGGTTGAGCAGGGTCTGTTCTCTCAGGGCCCTGACAAGTAGAATTAACAATACACAAAAAAATAATTCTGTCAAGTTGTAATAAGTAACAGATTTAACAGTAAAGCTCTAGTTCCAGAGGAAAAACAGATGCCAACAGGTATGCTTAAAGCATGGAGGGAGAAAACAGAAATCTCTAGGAAAGTAAAAAAAAAAAAGGCAATATTTGAATTCAGATTAAGAAAACAGTTTTATAATAACATTTAAAGTCTGGCTCCTAAAATTTGTCTATTGCTTTGTGCTGACATTGCTATTCTACCCCAATTTGTAATTCCTTTCATCTTATGTTTTAAAAGACTGGTGAGATTGTATTCTTAATTTGAATTGCAAGACTTTAGAACTTGCATAATATCTGTCGGCATGGCTTGTGGATGTAGTTTCTTTATCTTAGAGGGTCAGCTAAAATAACCATAGGAATGAATGAAATCAATTGGAAATTCTCTGAAGAACGTTCTTCTGCAAGGATCCTGAAACTGCAAGTTTCTAATGCTCAAAACACCAAATACACTTTCTCACAACAGACTAACTGTTGTTCCAGAAAGTCAGAAAACATGGAAACGTGTAAAAACTTACTAATTTGTCAAGTGTTAACTACATATTTCATGTGTTTAGTAATGGTAACCCTTTAGTTTTAAGTGAAGTGACAGGAGAATATTTCATTTTTAACCAAACTCATTTTATCATCCCTAAAAGTTCTACTTATGGACTCTTTAACTGTATGTCATTCAAGTTAAGTCATAATTTAAAGAATTTGAGCTACTTAAGTGCAGATACTGCTTGGATGACTCAAAACATGCAAAAAAAAAGAAGAACAGTAAAAATACAATCATAAACTGATGTAAAACAGAGTTAATGATTTAGAATACATAAATACAATAGCTTTATTTCATTTTAATGAAAAATGCACATTTTTACATTGCAAAATATTTTTAAAAGCGAATTCTAAACAATTTACCATGAAGAATAATGCCCATCGAAGTCATTAATTTTTTTTAAATGGCAAGGGGAAAGAAAATACTGCAATATATATTTCAGATTTACCATTAGATTTTCACAGGTGGCAGAAAGAAAAAGGGCTTATATTTTCTAATAGCAAGGAAAAATAGATATTACTTATTTTATTTAAACATTCTTTCAAAATAGTGCTTTTAAAATTTCCTTTGGATTAATAAGGATATCCAACAGACAACCTGTATAGATTTTTTATTTATTTAAATATTTAACTAAAGTTTCAGCTTTTGTCTCAGCTATATGACAAGAGAATGCACGTGTAGGAAAATAGCACCTTCCCTTTGTGGAATTCAGTTCAAAACTACCTCAGTACATTCACAGAAACCACTGAACTTCAGCCACCAGGTAAGAACTATTGTCCTATAATGTTTGTTTAAAATTGTCTAAAGGGATACTCCATGTCTGTTCTGTCTCTGTCATGGATGGATAGGAACAAATGAAGGAGAAACACTGCATCATTGCTGCAATCCTCCAGGCCTTGCCTGTAAGGCAGAAGATGAATTTCCCTAACAATTAGAGGCAGGTGCTTTGTAAGGTTCAGTCACTTGTCTGTGATACCATAAACAGTGGTTAAACACTCGTCCCACTGCAGCCAAACTGAGTGGATTGTGAAATTTGATGGTGTGCAAACACGAGCTATATTAGTATTGTGGACAGAGTAGACATAGTTATGTTATAGTTGTCCTTATCTATGTTATAGTTATACATATCTATATATATATATAGATATATATACAGATATATAAAGGTTAACATTAAATTTGCCTGCCCAGATGTAAGCATTGAAGATCCATCATCATGAAGCTGAGAGAGATTTTAGTCTTTTTTATCTAAGTACTTGCAATAAACTCTTAATACTCAGCAAAACACATATTTCATAATGGAATTAGTGCCCTTTAACTTGTATTTAAATATTTTGCAAATCAAGACCTTAATTAGTCCTCTGTCAAACACCTATATTTGAACCCATCTATAAATATGAGATAAAATAATTTGATTCCATCTTCATAAAATATAATGAAAATATTATATTTTATTTATAAATAAAAAAATGTAAATTTATAATATTTTATGTTAGAAAAGACCTTTAAGATTGAGTGTGAAATGTGTGGCTGACTAACTACATTTTATAATTTTTAAAAATACCTATTTTAAATAAGATTACACTTTCTCGAAATGAAAAATAATTTATTTTTTAAATTAAATACCTAAAAAAACTAAAATAAAGCATTTTTTTACATTCATTGCTAAAAGAATTTTTTTGAAATTTTCTAAGCTTTTTGTTTAGTCATTTTTTTTAAGACCTAACCAAGGACACATGTGACCTAATTTAAGTCCTCCTGGAACTATTTTTCAATGAATAAAAAAGTTGAAAGCTTCTATGTCTGTCTTCTAAATCATCAATTTACATAAAGCAAGCACTCATCTTCGCATCTGTATTTCTGAAAGGAGCGTCAAGAAATCTCAAAATTCTCCTAAATAGATAAATTTAACCAAGCTATCAATAAGAGATTGAATCCTCCTATTTATCTTTTTTTTTATTTTTTGCAGTTGCAGGGGAGAGAATTTCATTTCAGTCAAACCTATTTTGTTACCATGGGCCTTTGACCTAACTAGAAGTCTCCACTCCTGATTTTCTTTTAAATGTCAAGATTTATGCACAAATCTTATTTCCCACAATTAACAAAGAGTCCTTACTCCTGTGAGGTTCTATGTAGCTCAGTCAGATGGAAAATAAGATATTGGTGTCTGAAGAAGTTATTTTCCATGCAGCCCTAAGTATTGGAAAACACAAGTTGATGGTGCAATGCAGTTTAAAGCTTTGTGGAGGTTTTGGCTGAGACAGACTTCTTCATAAAATCTGGTATGGGGCTGTGTTTTGGATTTGTGCTGGAAACAAAGTTGGTAAAACAGGGATGTTTCCACTACTTCTGAGCAGTGCTCACACAGAGTCAAGGCCTTTTCTGCTTCTCACCCTACCCCACCAGGGAGCGGCCTGGGGGCACATGAGAAGTCCGGAGGGGACACAGCTGGGACAGCTGCCCCCAGCCATTCCATATGATGTCATGCTTAGCATACAAAGTTGTGGGGAGGCTGGTGGTGGGGACTACTGCTTTGGAACTGGCTAGGCATCAACTGAGTGGTGGTGAGCAATTATTTCAATATGAGTCCCTTGTCTTTCCTTGACTTTTATTTTTCTCTTTGCTGTTTATTTTGATTATTATTATTATTATTGTTATTGTTATTGTTATTATTATTATTATTATAGTGTGGTGTTATTGTTGCTATGGTTATTATTATATTTAATAATAATAATAATTATGATAATAATAATAATACAAACTGGTTTTATCTCAACCCATGAATTTTCTCACTTTCACACTTCTGATTCTCTCCGCTATCCCACTAGGGGAGGGGGTTGAGCAAGTGTCTGTGTAGTGCTTAGTTGCATGCTGGGCCTAAACACCAACACTATTAAACAAAATAAAAATTAATGCATTTACACAATTAAAACCAACAATTTAGTTATAAGAATCTGAAATGCAGTTCTTTGGTTTTGGGCAAACCACTTTTTTCTTCTGAAAATTGTTTGATCAGGTATCTGTAGATCAGTTTTATTCCTAAACAGAAACATTGAATTTTATTCTCTTTTAACATTAGTGAGTGATTGCATATCCAGTTTTTTTTCACTTCTTCTGACATTCTCATCAATATGAGAGAGAGAACTATTCAGAATTACACTTTTCTAGGTCTTATAATTTTCAAGGACTCAATGCTTTGGGCGGTGGTTGTTTCTTGCAAAGTGCAACATCTTCTTTAGAGATTATATTACAGTCTAGATTTAAATTTAAAAAAACATATTGAGACACATTTCTGCTAGCCCACTGCTAAAGGTAATAAAAACTGGAGTTCTTTCACTTTTAACCAAAGCAAACCAGTGATATGCATTGTATTAAAGGCAAAAGACACACCTTATAATAGAGATCAAGAGAATGCCTCTGGGCACTGTACCCCTAGTATGGTTTCAAAAGTCACCATTTCTTACACTGTATTTTAAGTATTCATGCTGTTTTCATAACATTAAATGACTTTTGACAAGGCATAAATGAGGATAGTAAAAGACAGTTCTGTTTTCTAAAGCATAATAAGAGTTAGTAGAGGTTACCTGGTTATCACATCTGATTGCAGCAATCCATTTTTTTTTAAGAGTGTGTATAATTGCCACATGTTCAGAGAGATCCTGGAATTTCAGGATCTCTTCCTATTCTGCTGTCGCTTTCCAACTTGCTATTGCTGACGCTTCCCAAGGCAGGCATCTTTCCACCATCTGCACATGCTTCCAGCCACCTCCTGCAGCTTGGAGGTGCTTTGCTGCCCCATGCCTTTAAAATGTCTAAACCTATAGTACTCAGTAAACTCTGCTTCTCAGTGTGTTTGTTTCCCATTGCACCTCATTACAAAAAAAAGATACCAGAAAAGTTGGAAAATCATAGGGGCTTTTCTCTAACACTTAATTGTGTCAACAAGTTTAGTCGAAGCATCATATTATGGTTTACCTCTTCGTGAAAAGCTGTTCTCTGATACGTGTCTTTTAAAATACAGTCTGCTAACAGGGCAACCATAAGTAATATCATCAACTATCTATGTAATAAACATCTGTTCGCACACTGGGTGCAGTTTCTCCAGCACCTCTAAGTTCATAAAGTTTAAGTACTTATATACTCCAATAATATGCAGTTTAAGGTGTTAGGCCTGCAGGTTTAAGAGAGTTCAGTTAACTGACAAGGACATGGAATAAGACATATAATGAGAAACTGCTGGACATGATAAAAAATGGTGTGAGATAGAAAACGTTGTGAGAAACTGACCAAAGTTATGGATGGTGCCATGGGAGATAACTGAGTGTCACAGGCCTTTAAGGGAGAGCTATGGGAAAATGACCTGACTTAACAGATAGTTGGAGGAGAGTGTTACGAAAATTTTTGGGAGCAGAATCTTGCAAGGCCAGTTCCATATAAAGCTGACATTACCAAATCAACAATATCATAAATACCAAATTTGTGTACAGTTGCAAGAAAACCAGGAATTATGGAAAACAGAGTAAATAGAGCGGGTTTCTTAACTAAACAGACTGGGTGGAGAAAAGAGAGGTAATAGGATGGTGAAAATTAAAGTCAGGAAATGAGAAAAATAAGAACAAGGTGTACAAGTTGTGCACTGGTCCTGTCTGGAGGCATCTGTCTGCAGCCTTGGGTACAACCACTGCCCCTGGAGCAGTACAAAAAAACAGTACTATTTTTTCTGACCATGGCACAAGTTCCAAACCTGCTGCCATGGGCCACAGATGACAGAGCAGATACTTTTTCAGGTGAGCAAGGAGAACACATGAATTGACAACTCAAGCATCCTGGTATCTTCGTGTCGGTGACTGCTGTAGATGTGGTGGCACCAGTAACAGCCCATCCCTTCATAAAACAAAGCAGAGATCCCCGTACAAATGTATTGGATATGTCAGTTTTATTAAGGCATAAAACTTTCTACTAGCTCTTGACAGAGAACAAATCAGGGAGGAAACAAAATATATTTGAAAATAGCAATGGATATAAACTAGTCAGTTCATCAAATACAGTCTTCTGACATGAGCAAACTCCACTACAAAAGTCAGATGCTGAGACGAATAATGTGGGCTAGGACACTAATTCATATGTCAGTGTCACTAGTAGAGTAACATCAAAGCTCTGCAAATATTTCAGGAAAGGGTAGTTTGAAACTGCTGCCACACTGACAGTCCAATGCTCTCCCTGAACTCCTCATAGCACATTTAGGGAAACAGGGTTTTTTTCTCCATGTGTGTAACTCTGGTTAAAATAGCTTAAAAACCACAGCATGCTTCTGATTTATTTCTAGAGCGCAGACCAAGGGAAAACTAAAGCAGAAGTTTCGCATCACCAGATGCATGATGCATTTATATCTGGGATAAGGTGTTACGAATCCATTATGAAAACACATCGAGATTTGGGGAAGGAGTTGTTGTTTGGTGATTTTTTTTTCTTGATCAACCAATTTGAAATCTCCTCTTATTTATTTTATAGCCTCTCAAACTTTTCACTCTCGAGAAAGATATAAAGGCCCAATCTGTATATTTCAACACATACAGAGGCAATGAAAAATGAAATATGAATACAGTTTTTTTTTTTTTTTGGAGGGGAGTTCCCTTTTTGCTAGGTGGATTTAAATGCACGCAAAATAAGTGAAATAATTACAATATTGGAAGATACTATGTCCATATTTGTGTCCTTCCACAGTAGTTTGCCAGCACTGTATATGTTTCGATCATCAAATATTTATCTGAAAATTTTTATTATATCTCCTCTAGGAAAATTACTAGACTCAGTTGTAATTTTTCAGCATAACAGGTAAAAAAGTTGGGCCATATTGTTTTGCTATTTGGAATGCATTATATATGTCTATTAAATTTATAGTTTTGACTCTGATAGTTTTTTTCTGTGATTTTTTTTTTCCAACTTACAAACAACACAAGAATATAAAACTCATAAATATTGCTTATGGGCAGAGTATCCATAAAGACATGCCAGGACATTTACAAACAGAGAGTTTTTGTCTGCCGACCCTGAAAGAAAACTCGATTGAGACATAAGACATCCTATATTATGTTTGTTAAAGAGCCTCACATTGATCTATTTGCTCAGTGATACAACTGCTTTTGAAATACACACTGCAGTAAGAGCCAAATGTCATTTAATAGAGTAAATCCTATGTTTGTGTCTGTCTGTGTGCACATATTCACACACACAGAGCAATAGGCAGATTAACTACAGAATTCTGAGATTAATAATAATTTTTTTTCAGAAATTTCATGATTTTAAAGCAATACTAATGAGTCTCATTAAATAGAGCTCATTAGGCAAATCTGCAAGTGTGAGTAGCTATGACAAAATAGCATGTAAAACTCAAATATTTTTTCAGCTTCTGATGGAATAGTACAGTGTAGGATATGCTGAGAAGATAAAGAAGAAGAAAAAAAAAGGTACAAACAATAAGAAGAATCAGAGAAAACTAGAATAGTTTCATTAGAAAAAAACTTCTGAGATCAAGTCTAACCACTAACCCAGCACTCCCAAGTTCATCTTTAAACCGTGTCCCTATGGGCCACACCTACATGCCTTTTAAGTATCTCCAGGGGTAGTGACTTCGCCACCTCCCTGAGCAGCCTGTTCCAGTGCTTGACAACCCTTTTGGGTTGTCAGCATAATTTACTCCATGTTTACCAGCTGGAGTGTCTGGAGAGAACCAAGCAAGCTAGTAGTTGGTCAGCAACATACAGTAGAACAAAACATAAGTGTTCAAAAGGTGAAAGAGAAGGAAGTAGAATGGCAAAAGCTACGGCTTTAGAGCCTGACAAGCCTCAAGGTTTGTATTTGTTGTTGAAGTTCTGCTCTGTAAGAAAATATATTGTTACATCTCTGAAAAGTATTGCTATTGATAAGCTAATTGTGCTGCACAAGTCAATCCTGTGACAGCCTAATAGACAACACTGTTAGGGAAATTATTTAGTTTGGTAAAATATGATATTTATAGGAATAATGAAACTTAGATGGGGATATATCATATGCTATTATTTCATTTAATATCTTAAATAATATCTGTCTTTCAGTGTTTTCTTACTCTTTACATATCCATGGTCTTTTGTCAGCCATTCAATCTATGCATATTTAACTCTTCTAATTTTTCCTCCTAAATGACGCCTTCACCTTCCTGTTTTTAATCTTCTTCTATGAAATCTCTTCAATAATTTTCTGGCAATGAGATGCCCTACATTTAACGCAGCATTCTGAATATACTCACACTGCAGCTGAACACAAAAGAAAATTCTTTGTGGCAGGATACCTGTGAGAATTTATCCCCAAATTGTGTGAGCTATTTTTGCTCTAATATCACATTACATTCTCAATATTAGCTTGCTGCAGATGTGACCATGACATTTCTTTATTCATTATTGCTTCCTAGATTTCTGTTTTCATAAAATCATAGACTCATATAATGTCTAGGGTTGGAAGGGACCTTAAAGATCATCTAGTTCCAACTACCTTGTCATAGGCAGGGACATCTTCCACTAGACCAGGTTACTCAGAATCCCATCCAGCCTGGTCTTGAAAACCTCCTGGGATGGGACATCCTTAAATTGACACTCAGAAAGAGAATTAACTTCATATCCCAAATCCTAACTGAGCCTTTTCTTGACAAATCCCTTCCTGGTCCTGGAAGATGTTGTCATCCAGTAGCCTAAGTATCAAAGTCAGTTTCTTTAAGAGAATTTCCCCTGCCCCCACCTGCAGATAAGTAAATTCTTACATGTTTTAAGAACGTAAGTGAATATTCAAAAATATGTCTTATTCTGAGACAAAACTAGTCTAGAAATAAATTTTCACAGGTTTAACTTTGTCCACGTGAGCTCCTTACCAGTTTCCATCAGCATTTTTATATTTTACTTTACAATCTGAGTAAGTTGATGAATGGACACCTGTGGTCATTGATCAATGAACTTTGCTGACTGATGCTATAAAAGGACTTCTTTCACTGTGGACATGCTGAATTTGTCAGTGAAGAGGATGAATGAATTAGATACTGTGAAGTCTTTAGCTGATCGCCCACACTTTCATTATTGTCTACTTCTACAATTCTCCAATTCTCTCTCTATCTCACTTTGGTATTAGAAATTTCACATTTCTGACTGGTGCGGAGTGACTTAACTTTTACCCAAATTCCCTAAAACCTGAAAGAAATTGCTGAAAAATATGTGTATTTTCTCTGTCTTTTATAAACCTCTATTTAGTTACATCACTCTTCCCCTAAGGTTCAATTAACAACACTAGCATAAATATTCTTCTGCTAGGATTCCAAGGCAAATATCCCAGCATTGTTTCACACTGTTTTTCAAGTCTGATATGCAAATCCAGTATAATATAAGTTAGAAGATTGTTCTGTTCTCAATAAAATATCTGTCCTTTCATTTGCCTTTAATAATAAATCAGGTCTGGCCACGGATGAGAAGATGGTCATTTAGCAGATGCTAAATACCTATCCCAAGGACATTGCATCAGTGAAAATGAAGCTGACTGGGCATGTTGATCACACAAACTCTAGTTCTGTAGATGTTCAGCTCTTTTGGATAGCATTCACATTCCTGCTGATTTATATACTCTGTGGCAACATCTACCCCCATTTTTCAATTAGACTCCAAGTGCACCTCAGCTTATTTGGGTGACAAGCTGAAAGTATTTTGAAAATTTAATTTGTCGAAAGCCTTCATGCCTTTCCAGACACAAAATAATTAATTTAAAGGGTTTTATTCTCCCTTGTATCCAGTTTTGCCGCAAATAAAAAATTAATCTAGAGGCATCCCTCCTGCAAAACTGATTTTAATCAAGAAGTGATTTGTAGCTGCATGTAAGCAGTGTCAGGTAGGGAAGGGATTTACAGTGTTCATCCAGTTCCACATACGGAAGCACGACATGAACATCAGCTTCATGTGCTGATCCACAGCAGGCAAACAGTGCTGCACACAGCTGTTCTTCTGTGAAATGTTCACACTTCAAATGTGTTCTCTGGTTGTCTTTATTCTGATTCTATGACAAGACTATTTGGTCCTTGCAGGGACCCTTTCAGGGGGAAGCTGGAGAAAAAAGCTACACAGTCACAAGCATAGTTTTGACAGGCTTCCCCAGTGTTTTTTTTTTCATGGCTTTCTTTTTTTGTTTTGTTAATTCAAGCAAATACTTTGAAGGCCGAGGCATACCTTAGAGTGCTAATAGTTTCTCGAATGACTTTTATTCCTTCTAGGCTCCACACCTCATCTCCAGTCCATAAGAAGATCTTTTAGGTCATGAAATTTCTTTTTCATGACAGATCAAAATGAAACTCCTATACTTCATAGGTGGTAAAAGTTACAATGTGAGGTACATGTCTGCATCACCTTGTTCTCATAAAATTCTAATCCTTTTGAGAATTTGTGGGAGTATTATCATTGATTTCAATAAAGTACAATTTCTTTCTTGAATTTCATCCCTCGCACTAAGAAATTCACTATCTCAAGTGCATATTTAATTACTCTTAGTGTGTTATATTTTAAGGGGGAGGGAGAGGAATACGTCAGGAGTATGTCTGATGACGCAAAGATTTTCTTCTGATTTATAAAATGGGAAATTGAAATTATACTTTTTTCCTCGTTATCCTTAATCCTATTTCCAGATAATAACATGGGCCATACACAAAGAAGGTTTATTTTAATACAGGATCACATTTACATTTCTCGAATATTCTTATATTTTTATTTTTAGGTTTCATCTGTTCTTTATAGAATTTGCAATGGCAAAGAACATAAGAATAAGCTTAATCTTAAACCTGTGCTTAAGTGCTTCATTATTCCACACAACATGTAAATTTATGGCTAATGCTTGCTGAAGTCAATGAGAGTTTCGAATACGCATAAGATTGTTTTCTGAACTGCAGCTTATCCCACAAAAATTGGATTTGGGAAAATTTTACGTAAAATCTATTGTTATTTCTCAGCTTTTGTTTGGGATTCAAGTTTATCTTCAGCATTAAAGTGCAAAAGTACACATTATAGCACTTTAGCCTTTATACTTCCTTCCAAGTTAGTACCCTCTTTGAATTAATTAATGTGCTGTTTTTCTCTCTCTGCAAAGTAATTAGTGAGGAACAGAATATAACCTGACCTCCTTCTCTGGCAGTAAACCAGCAGTCATTTCCTCCTAAGTCACTATTTTGCAGCTCATCACTTCCCTTTACTTATTATCTTCCACCAGTGGTTATTCCACTTGATAACATTCATATTCAAACCAATTTAAATTAATTTTGAGAAAAGAGCTTTTACAGAATCCAGTAGCAAATGTTTTCCTTAATTAATTGGAAATGCATATCATATTATGCCTTTCTTTCATCCACTAATTTTATAATTCTATCAAAGAAGCAATCAAGTTTATCTGACAAATCTTTATTAAATCATCTTGGTGCTTAGCTCTAAAAATATGAGGATGAATGCCGAAGTTCTTTCTTGTAAACATTTTTTTCCTTATCTAAAGTGAAATCAGTAGATGTTATGTTGCAAGTGAAAATAGTAAGAGAAAAACATCAATCACAGATCTAAAGGGTTCTGATATTTTAAGAAATTATTTACTGAAACAAAAAAAAATCAAAAAGTATGTGGGTAATGTAACAATTAGATTTCTCCTTTGATTTTGTAGATATTGCCTGCTAACAACTTTTCAGCTGATGTCTGGTAAACCAGACATGACCAACCATCTGCACCCTGCCTGTTTCTCTGTCATGTTTACTTTTCAAGTCCTTAAAACTACTTTTCAATCTCATGAGGGTGTAATGAGAGAAAATACAGCTTCTCTCTAGCTAACAATGACCATGGATTTTTAGAAGTAAAAATTATCACCAAGTTAAAAAGATCTAGTGTATATTGCTACAGTGAACATTTAGATGGGGCAGAGTAGAGATAGACACATGTATAAATAGTGTCAGTCTAGACTTTATTTAGCTAGTTTCACTTCCAGAAGCAATAAAACTGCAGCAACATAAGTTTGTTAGTGCCAATACAAGGCTGTTGTAGACGTCTGTAAGTAATCTCGCTGCCAGAGTTCCCTTTATCGCCACCCCCTCACTGAGGACACAAACTAGTGTCAGCATGACCACAGAGGGTGCCATTGTATCCATGGATATCGAGCAATCAATATATTTTGAAAATGTTAACAGACAGTTTTTGGGAAAGAACATAAACGTATTGTCACAATGCCACAACCTCCTGCAGCTGCTGTGTAGTTGCAGCAGGTAAGTGTGCACACCAAGGAAAGCCAAAGAAAGCAGAATACAAGACTTGACCTGATAACAAAAGCCTCACTTATATCACATTTTGTGGGGCTCAGAATAGGGAATTCAGTGGGTTAGCCTTTCATTTCTTGATACTCAAGAGCAATCAAATAAAAAAAAAAAAAAGGAAAAAATGATCCAAACCTTAAGATTGAATATACAGGTTTAAAATCCTACTACTTATTACCTGACATCTGTTTTGAAAAAAGAAGAGGGGCAGTGGAGTAGAGACAGCAAAAGGAACATTACCAAAATTAGAGTTTTTTAGTTTTACAGTGATATCTTTCATAAATTACTACTGATACTACTGAACTCCAGCCTCAGCATTTTGAAATTAACTAACATTTTGGGCTTAAATAGAATGGTACTCAAAGGACATAGACTATAGCATAGGCTTTCTGTCGTTACTGGTAGTTCCCTGCAACATTTTGTATGAAGCTGAGATCATTAACAAGAAGATAAAAATCAAGCAAAGGAAAATGCTTTTTAGTTCTTACTGTTCTCTGTGTTTTGACAATCTAAGCTCAGAGAAAATGAAGGGACTTCATTCCAATGCTGCATTCTTGTGGAGTTTTTTTGCATATGGTGGAGACACTTTTAATTGAATTTAGCTCTACATTCTGAACATTGGTAGTTCCACATCATCATTACCATCCTATCGCTAATGTCTCTCATCATTTCTGGGCAATACAATCTCCTAATTCCTCTTGTATTATTTGGTTTCATAGCTATCCAATGAATATACAGGGCCATGCCTTATAAGATATCCAGTGCTTCAGTCAAAGTAACTCTTCCAAATGAAACAACCAGTGTTAAACATTACTGTGACATCATTGTAAATCTTTCTTTCAAAGAACTGTTGGTTTTTGGATTGGAACTTAGTTCATATGCTGCAAGAAGAGCACTTACCACACTAATGAATTCCCATTGTTATAACAACAGAAAGGAACCTTTAAGTAAATCATACTTAATTGGCATATGGAATAGCAGGATTTCAGCACGAAACCTTATGAAGTCTTTAGACAGAATAAGATACAATAATCGCAGTAAGATAAAAGGTGTAATAAGGCCATTGAACATAAGTGGCCTCCTGGACAGTGATTAGATTGAAGAGCCATCAAGTAAAAGATCTGTCTACGTTTAGGCTGTCCAAATGAAATTGATAGTTCTAAGATGGGAAAAAAGAGAATCATTTGTCTACACTAAAGTTACAGAAATGCTT
>NW_016690206.1:4493774-4500335 GCF_001604755.1 Lepidothrix coronata | reverse complement strand
TGTGGAGAGAGGGTGTCCTTGTTTTAACCAACTTCCCTATTGCAGATGTGGGCAGAAGTTCAAGAAAAACTTCTGTTCCAGAACACCTGAGCTAAGATGGGACAGAGCAGGTGTTTATAAGAGGATTGTTGGTTTTAAGATCTCACTGAAATATTACTTTGAAGGAGATAACCAGAACCAGGTGCTAGATAGCTTTTCCTAATATTCTGTTATCCTTAGAATAGAAACACTTTTTTCAAGATCAAATCCAGACTTTTCTCAAGAAAATATATTTCCCCTCTCTGCATTCCCAAATGAAAAAAAAAAGTCACAAGACTCCCATCTTATCTGCCCCCCTATATTTTCTCCTTAAAAAAAAAAGTCACCTGATCCTAAACTGAGTAAATTTGCACTCAACTTTCTTAATATATCATGTTTTCCAAGGTGCTGCTAATGCTCACTTGTTTCAGTGTTATGATTCAATATTAAAGTCCTCTGCCCAAATTAAGGTGCAAACAAGACCAAATGTTGGTTCAACAATACAGACTTTATTTTGTAATATCAAGTGTAAGTAGTGGGGAGAGGGAGAGCAGAAGATAGTCTCCACCGTGGATCCCGTGTTTTTCCGTTGGTCCTTCGGTGCCCTGGGCTTCTATGTGGTGGTGACCCCCAGCTGACTCAATTTTATACCACCCCTCATTAGCATTGGAGGGAAGGGTAGGAGTGATTTATGGTTCCTCATTAGCATGAGAGGTGAGAGTGGACATTGTCTCACCATTGCACATGCTTGGATCTTAATTCAGCTGCAGTCTACTAGGGGGGTGGTATGAAGCAAGTATCCCCAAAATCAAGTGTCCTATTTGGGACCCTGCTCCTTGGCACTTGTGTGGCTTTGCATTTGTTATATATGCAAGGGCAACACTGAAACTTTGTTTCCTCCTGCAGTCTGTGCATGGGCACCCCTGACGTTTTCTGCAACAAGTTTTGCCAAGGAGGGCTTGTTTAAGGCATATGCTGCAAATGTCATTTAAGTAATTTCTGTACATTTAGCTTTGTGAAAGCCTGGATCTTCAACTACATAAAGAACCTCAAGTGAACTTTTACAACTCCTCGATCAGTAGACTAAAATAAATACCCTGGTTTCTCACATATAATTTATACATTGATACTTACTGATTTTAAAATTTTTTTTATTCATTATTATCCTATATTCAGTTTGCAATCCAATTCAACTTCAAAATTTTCTGGTGTGCTTCTTAGGTTTCATCACGCATTTATGCAATTAAATACTTTTTCTTTAGTTCAGTATGTTTTACACCTTTCATCGTGAAAGAAATGGAGAAATCTACTATGAATTCCCATACAGTCCTCCACCATATGCACAGCACTTCCCACACTGGTGCTGCCAGCACAATCTGTCTGTTTTTCACTACTGAGATATTAATGAACTGATTGAAAAGAGGCTAAGGAGAGACCTCAGGTACCACCATCTATTCCCAGGGTCTTCATTTCTCAGAAGGAGCAAGATACCATTATTTGATTTTTTCAGTCAGCTGGGATTTCTTATACATCAGTGTTTCCCAGATTTACAGATCAAGCTGCTTTTTATGGCTGTCTATTACTTAGAGATCTTTCACATAGCATCTGGGAATGGGGAAAAGCTAACTCACCTCAATCTTTGCATTGGCTTAGGTCTCCTAGACCTGAGGAGCAAAATGAGGCAGCAAGATTTGACTGTTGGCACATTAATAAGGTAAATTGATGCCAACAATTGTCAACATAACTCATATTTTATCACTTTTATTTTGGTTTATGTTTCATAATAATTTCATTTTATTTTTAATAATTTAATTGGTATTTACAATTCTCATGGAGATTGAGAACTGCAGTTTAACAAAATCATATTTTCTGTGTTTTCTTAATTGTATATGGTGCCACTTTAACAGGAAAATGACAAAGGCCTTTTAAACTCAGATACAGTGGGCAAAATTTCCTGACAAAGGAAGGAATTGGGATTTTTTTTATCCTCTCTTTTTATTCTCATTTATGTATTAATTGTTTAAGAATTTAGTATAGTATAGAGTATCTCCTGGGATGTTGTAGTTATTCTGACTAGTCTATAAATCTTCACTTTTTTTCTTTTTTTTGGTCTGCAGTTGTTGCAGTCCGAAATTCAGATACCAGCAGAAAAAGAACTGCTAGGATTAAACAGGAAGCCTTGGGCCACAGGGGCTGGGGAAAAACCCACCATCTGAAAGACCAGACAAGATCCATTGACATTCATTTTGTGTGGATTGTCCTGATCTCCCTCAGCAGGATATGGAGAGATTTTTCTGTGATGTTATCAGTCCCTGCAGGTATCCCACTGTTTTCTCCCCTCCCTGTGTAATCCTTATTTTGGGAAAAGCTGACCACCCTTCCTCAGTATAATCTTGCTTACCGGAAATATCAAATTCTTTTCCCCCCAAATGTAAATACTGGATCCAAGAAATGTAAATCCCTTTTTTCCCTTATGTCACCCCTGCTACTGGAAACACTAATAGATTGTGGAATCCCCTATTTGGCATAACCCTGCCTCCTTATTAGCACGTTAACCCCCAGAGACCCTTAAATAAGCCCTTTGCATGTTCAATAAACTATTCCAGTTTCTACCCCCATATCTGGGATCATTTTAGTCTCATTGGACCCGTTACATGCAGCTGCCCTAAAATCAAACCAAGTTTAAATATACAGCCCTGGAAATTTAAAGCAGAAATTACTGAAATGTTTCTGGTAGACTAGGCTTTCACTGAGATTTAAAAGTGCCTACCACTTCTGTGAAACAGCTTGTAAAGGTTAAACAACAATCACTGTGTCTAGACATTACCTGGGAGCAGGTGCCCCAGTGGTGGCTGCCCCACCCGGACCCCGCCGGTTCCAGAGGCCCCAGGGCAGGGCACGGCTGAGCTCCTCAGCCACCGGTGGGAGGGAGAGAGCCCCGGGGAAAGCCTGGGCAAGGGAGGGCAAAATGCTGCCCGGCAGCCAGGGCTGAGGGAGGGGAACCGGGTGATAAACAGCCCTGCGAGCCCTGAGAGCAGAGCCCTGAGACCCTTATTGAAGAAGGAAGAGATAACGAATTTTTTAAGAGTCATTTTCATCAAAACATTAATTATGTGGCTTATGTAACCATTTACAGCCAAGAAGTTTTAAGCCTAATAAGAAACTCACTTCTGTCACATGCCAGGTTTAAGAAAAAACAAAAAAAGCTACCAAACAAACCCCTATCATCAATATACTTCAAAGATCTTCTAACTTTTCTTGTGCAATTTCACGAGCTTTCTGGTCATCAAAGCATCTTTTAAACTAGATAAGGATTTTAATTCTTAGCTTTGAAAATCAACCAGAAGAGAATGAAACAATCTAGGAAACAAATGAATATAAACTTCCAGTCTTAAATAATATAAATAATCATTCATCATCTTAAAAATAAAAAAAAAACACAATTCCTTTGCTTTCCCACATTTGCCACTTCAAGCAATTTTATCTGGATACTATCTAAGCTTTTATTACAATTAAGAATTTCTAGAGCCCAATCGTGTACCCACACACACACATACACACAAAATATCAAAAACAATCACACAAAATCAACACAGTCTAACAATGAGTTATCAGCTACTATAACTTGAGTTTCATTCTTGAAGTTTGGTGCTGGGAATTGGTCTGACAACTTTAACACCTACTAATACTGTTCAAGTGTTAAGCTTTTGACAGAACTACATGTAACGCTCTCTGTTTCTCCCACTGCAATTTGTACAACTCTCTACCAGAAAGGAATGATTACCTAATGATTTAACAATTGTTGCAAGTGACAGCTCAGTGACGAGTTACCTTACTCATAATGATGAGTTACAACTTGTTCTAACAGAGGGACAGAGGATAAAAGTCTATCACAGATTCAGAGGTTTTAGTGTCTTTCCACAGGCCAGTAACATCATATGAAACTCTCATCCCAGGTCATTTTTTCAAGTAACAAAGTTGATGTTACCTTAAAATTGAGCTATTTTCATATTCAACAAAAACTCTAGAAATCCAGATTAAATCAGGACTGAAACTAACCTAGATTTGCTTCACAACAAGTATTCTCTGATTCCTATGATCACTAGTATTCCACATCAACTGGTGTCTTACCAGTGGAATTCCTTTTCTTTACAGGGAACAGAGAAATCTTGCTATTGTGGATTCAGTGGAAGTCAGCTGACAGCTTCTGGGTGGATCTGAAGACAATGCAAAGGTAGGACTCCTGACTCTCTAGAGCTGGATCGCCAAAAACCAAACAAAAACCCCCCAACCCAAAAATCAAAAAACAAATATAAAAACAAACAAACAAACAAACAAAAACAAAAAAAAAACAAATTTAAAAAAAATTTTAAAAAATAAAATAAAAAAAAAAAACAAACTGAAAAAACTAAACAAAAGCCAGAGTAAACAAACAAACAAAAACAAACAAAAATTCAAAACAACCAATCTTAACAAACTGAATTAGCCAGGAAAGTCATTGAGTGAGAAGAGATTGAGCGTCATATCTAGATGAGGAAGACACTCAAAACCAATTTTTTTTTCCCAAATGTTTAGTGGATATATGCTTCAGTTCTCATTTGTTTCCTTTCACATTGCACTCTAGAAATCCTGCATTTACTTGTTGGAGAAGTTTACTAAAGAGATGACTCTTCAGATATAATTTTTAATTTGGCAAACATTAACTTTTGTTTAGTCTATTCAAAACAGATAAAATGTGAACAGTAGGTATGAAGTGGTTGAGAAAAAGACTGTGAGACAAAAGCCCCTTTGAAGTATCAATGAGGAATATATTGTGAATGTCTTCATCCTCAAAGTACAAATATACAAATAAAATTCTTTAAACATATGCGAACTTTAGAATAGAAAGATATTTGAATACCTTTTAGCATAACTACTGCAAGTCACCAGTAGACTGAGATATATTCATATAAAATATTTATAGGCAATGTTGTGTATTGGAAAAAAATTATAGTTTTTGTTACAGATTTAAAGAAGGAGAAAATTCTATTTTAGCAAGGAAATAGAGTGTGGTTTTCTTTTGGTTTTGTTTGTTTGGTTTGGTTTGTGGTTTTGTATTTTTTGTTTGGTTGGGTTTTTTCGCTTGTTTGTTTTGTTGTTTGGGGGGTTTTTTTGTTTGTTTGTTGTTTTTTTTTTAAGGTGTCCTCAACTTAATTTATAATATTTTTTAATTTCCTATTATCTAAGCTATTCTTTTTCTGGAGTTGTAATTTTACTTTCTTAAACGAGGCAAAACAAAGAAATACAGCATCATTACATATTTCTATCTATATGATAGCTGGTAAATGGGTCATAAAAATAATAACCCAGATTTTTTTCCTAAGTATTTTTAAAACATATTTTTAAGAGATTTTCACACATGAATATTGCTTTTGACCACCTAGGCCTCAACAGAGAAAAAATATCTTATTTTGGCGGTTGAGTCCCAACACTTTATTAAACAGCGAATGTAGATGGAACTTCTTAGTCTTGTAATTCCTTGCTAGCAGATTTCTTCTCTGCATTTATCTCTTTCCTGTTGAAATGTAAATTTTACTTGGTTTTCATATCTAGATTTCAGTCTTGTAAATATTTACAACTGTACATTTTCCACCATGAATGACCCTTTTTTGACAGAAATAAAAGGAACTGACTGTGTCATTAAGTTGTGTAGAAGTATGTGTAATACAGAGGGCATGCTCACCACTCTAATTAGCATATCAAGCACTTTAATCATCACTTGATTCATTTTTCAAATACTGGTAGATTGAATAAGTTATCCACATTATAAACCAAGTGAATGAACTATAACAACATAAGTACAGATATATGAGGGACATAACCTACATTCTGATGAGATAAAGTAAATTAGCGTTTAATAACATTTTTACACTCATAATTAATCATAGTGGAAAATGGGACAGCTACCTACTAAATTACCTAGATATTTCATCAAATCATGTAACTAGATAATTAGACTTCTAAATCCACTGATGTACACTTTTAATTAATTGTTATTTTTTATTAAATGTGGATTAGCTCCTATTGCACACTTTCTTCTACACATTAGGAGTTGGTTTCTGGTCATTATTTATTCTGCATCTGAGTTGGTTATTCTGCCTGTTTAGATATTTAAAACACCTCATATCATTGAACTGGAATAATTTAAAAGCATTTTTAACATTCTTCGTTTCAGCTCTGCTTCAAAAACCTTCAGTCTTTCAACTCCCATGCACACATGTTATTTCTCAATGTATTAACCATTTTATGCTGATGTCAGTCATATTGCCTCGCTAATTGCTTTATAGTTTTTAGGATTTGACATCACATTGGAATAGACAAAAGAGATGAGTTTATTAATGGAAATTTATGAGATTTTAATTGCAGCAATTTCCCTGTCTTTTTTTCTGATAGAAAGCTATAGTAGTTTCTAATTTAATATCTTCCCTCCCACCTCTCCTCAAAAAAAAAAAAAAAGTGAATCTTCATTAATGTGAAACTCTCAATCTTTTACACTGTTTCTTT
>NW_016690206.1:4477813-4493347 GCF_001604755.1 Lepidothrix coronata | reverse complement strand
ACATGATTTAGAGAGAATTTAAAGATAGAATAGCAGTCTTTCATGTGAATAAAGTAGAGATTAGTTAATCTTTTGTGAATCATTTAAAGGGAAGAATATCTATTGCTTAGTGTAATATTGTTCACCAATCAGTATCTAAACACCACGGTGACAGACTCATTAGAATTACCAAAATCAGAAATGTATATCCACTCCAATGTTTTATATGCACCTTTTGGAAGTCTAATGAGGTGCAATGAAATGGATGCATACTTATATGGCAATGAATGAAAAAAAATCAGTAAAGACAGTATAGTAACTACATAGAAAAAAATGAGGAAAGAGCAGAAGCAGTAAGAAAGAGACTGACACAGTGAGCTTCCACGGTTATTTTTAATGCCAGAGAAAATGGAGAAATTAAGGGGGAGGTCTTAAGAGACTGAGATAAAGTGCAAGAGCAGAGAAAGGGGAAGGAGAAAAGAAGGGAAATGGCAGTTGGGAGGTCAAGTACCAAAGAAACTATTGTGCTTCCATAATAAGGGAACAGCAGAGAGTTCAACAGTTAAGATGAAAGCAAAAACCAGCTGATGATTCTCTTTTTGAGATTTTAAAAATTGACTTTTTCAGATCTATACAGACACTGAAGACACTTGGATCTTCTCACAAAGGCATATTTTGAATATGTTTCCTTCTGGAATGTAATATTTAGAAAATATCTAAAAAAGGTTTGAAAAATACACCATTTGTTCACTTGAAATATTTTTTCCTCATTTTTAGTTTTTATAAAACTACATAGTCACAATGAAAAATGTTCAATTTTTCCACCAAATTTTTCACTAATAAAGGTAGTATCTCACTTATCAAAATCTAATAGGAACAGAAATAATTGGGGGAATAAAAGGATGTATACACACTCTATAGAAGATGCATACCGGCTTTAGTGGAAAGATATATAAATTAGTTCTGAATGTGGTAACAGGCCTCTAAAGAAGCTGCAGTAAAAGATTGTTCAGAGTTTGTTGAATAAAAACAAACAAAACCCAAAACACAAAACCAAAACCAACCAACTAAACAGAAAAACCCAGCTTAACATGTCCAAATATTTTTATCTGTTGGAACAAGTGATTTTATGGATCTGGTTTGCTCAATGCATTTGTTCACAATCACTGTTTGCACTGCAAAGCAGCAAGGGAGCACATCTGGCTGTTTGCATTGCAGGGGATGTCATACATGAATTCTGGCGGAAGCCTTTGTAGGGAGGGGAAACTATGCCTTCCTTTGCAGAGAAATTAGACATCCTAAGAGGGAAATAGTTCTTCAATTTGAGGTGAAACAAGTAGAAAAAGAGAAAACTAGAAAGCTACTGAGAAGAGCAAAAAGCAGACATAGTTTCAGGCTTCAAAACAACAGAAAAAAGTACTCTCCGAGCTGCCTGAGCATACCTGAGGATTAAAAGTTTGCTGAAACCAGTTAAGTTCACTCAGCTGCTGAATGAACCTTTGAATAAAAACCTTCATTCTGAAAAGATGCAGTGTGAGAAAAAGATTGCTTATTCCATTTCTACTTATATCTTGTCTCATTCCGAGGATTCTTTCCCCAGTTTTGAAAAGTTTCTCTTTGCAGTTTCTGTTCTAATGAAAAAGCCACTCTCCACAAGTCAGAAGTCCCTTGTTCAAGCCAATGCACATCCCTGCACTGATGTTAAACTAAATGTAAAATTTGAATTTTTTTCTTTAATAAGAAAATCACATAATGGAATAGATGGAAACTTCAAGGAAGATCTCAGAGCCTAGGAAAGAAAATATAGTGTGACTGTAGAGTTATGAGGTGGTAAATGGCCCATTTCAATTACAGGACTTTAATGTTGGAAGAGATAAACACTGAAGCAAAAGATTGTGAGGGAGAGATCTGCATACCTTTCTATCAAGCTGCTAAGCAACAACAAGTGATCTGAAATGTCCAAGGCCATATTATACTTCAGTCAAAAGTTCTTAAGGGGCTTTTTATCTTTACAACAATTGCTGGTATATTTGTAGAGAAAGAAATTGTAAATAAAGGAAAGAAGGAGGATTAAAGGGGGAGGATTAAAGTTCTGACAAAACATTTTTGCAAGACAGGCTACAGAAGGATAAATTGTGTCCAGGACAAAGGTTTCTGAGAAAAAAAATTCTTTCAAATTAATTATTGAAACAAATTAAATGTTTTCATTCAAATATTTACTTCTTTTTGTTAAAGAGAAAAACCTCTTTCTCTTCGTAATCTGTTACCAAAACATGAATTGCACCTTTTACAAATCCATGAGACAAATTCTCTTGAGTCTCAAAATCAAAATGGTAGTGACAACATTTTGCCTTTGACTGGTATCTTGGTTCTTCATATATTCACAGAATCACAGAACATGCTGAGTTGGAAGGCACCCACAAGGATCATTGAGTCCAATCCTTAGCCCTGCACAGGACCATCCCCAAGAGTCATACCATGTGCCTGAGAGCATTGTCTAAATGCTCCATAGACTCTGTCAGACTTGATGCTGTGACCACCTCCCTGGGGAGCTGTTTCCCGTGCCCAAACACCCTGTGGATGAAGAACCTCTTTCTAATATCCAGTCTAAACCTCCCCTGACACAACTTCTGGCCGTTCTCCTTGGGTCCTGTCACTGGTCACCACAAAGAAGAGATCAGTGCCTGCCCCTCCTCTTCCCCTCACAAGGAAGTTGTAGATTGCAATGAGGTCTCCCCTCAGCCTCCTCCACTGGTCTGAACAGATCCAGTGACCTCAACCATTCCTCATATGGCTTCTCCTCAAGGCCCTTCAGCATCTTCATTGCACTCCTTTGGATGCTCTCCAATAGCTTAATATCTTTCTTACATTGTGGTGCCCAAAACTACACACAATATTCAAGGTGAGGCCTCACCAGCTCAGAACAGAGCAGGACAGTCCCCTCTCTTAACTGGCTGGTGATTCTTTGCATGATGCCTTCCAGGACATGGCTGTCCCTCCTGGTTGCCAGGGCACTGCTGACTCACATTCAACTTGACATCAATGAGGACCCCCAAGTCCCTTTCTGCAGCACTGCTTTCCAGTATCTCATTCCTCAGTCTGTATGAACATCCATATTCATCTGACAAGGGGAGCAATAGGAGCTAATCTTTTTTCAAATTAATATTTCAATCTAGGAAGTAGAACAGGGTCATCAAGATAGTCTCATTTCAGAGTACCCTGTAAATCTTCTAATTCAAAAAATCTCTTCAGAATAAGAAAATGTAGTCTTAAAATCATCACTGACTGGGGCTATAATTTCATGTGTTTAGTTGGCATTGCCACCAAAAAAAAGAAATCTATCCTTTTGGTTGCTTGTACTCATACTATGTAGGTACAATCACTAAGAGAAAGTGCCATCTTTTACCTTCTCTCTCTCCCCACAAACACCCCCCCCACCAGAACTGCTTTAGTGGGAATCTCTTTGGTGATTTTTATTATTGTAATTATTATTGTTACAGTTTGTAATGTAAAATCATTTAATATCAAGTCATAAAGCCCTTTCCTTAAAAATAGAAATGTTACTTCAATACATATATTTGTTATGGATATGTTTATGTACATGTATAGGGCTGTGGTTGTACACTTGAGATCATAGTGACACAGATATATATGTATTACAGCTGTTTAATTAACTCAATTTCTTGCTTACATCCTTCTCAAAATAGGTGTGCTTTTTCCATTTCATTTTTTCTCTTTGAGAGCTTAAACAATGAATGAAAACTGAAATAACTTCATGTTCCTTTCAGATAAGTCAATGCACAGGAATCTTCTTAGTAATTAGGATGACACTCTAAGCCTCCATAGTTGTAATTCATACAGCACACAGTAGCATCACATCTGTTTTTTACTAAAAAAAAAAAGAAAAGTACATTTTTAAAGGTAAAGGGAAACAAACCTGAAGAGTAGAATATAAGTAGATTTCTGGGTATTTTAAGTGCTTTCTGTTTGTAATGCAAGGTTTGGATCTTTCAAACGTTCCACTTGGAGGAAAATAATAGGTTCTATTAAGTTTGCTACTAAGAAACACCTCTCTGCTTTTTGAAAATTTTACCCAGATATTTTCTAAGTTGTGGTCACTTGTCTGCAGTCCAGACACTCTCTGGTTTTTAAAATATTTTTATGTTACAAATGAACATATTTCCGAGTATATTTTCAAAACAGGTTGCAATTGATCTTTTCAACTCTTTTGTGAGTTATCCAAATTTAGAAGTGTCATTTATACTCCTTATTGTTACTATCATGCCAATTCCATATTGTTTTTCTTAAATGCATCTTCTATTTTGCTTTTTGTTTGTGACAATTCTGATTTTTTTTCTCTAGTGGTGTCAGATTGAGAACACTGAAAACATTAATCTCGTTCCCATGAGGGGATGGATTAACAATAGTACAGTCAAAGTAGATGAAATATATCCCATCCTCTCAACAGGAAGGTAAAGACTCAAACAGCAGTTAGCAGAAAAGAACAAAGAATGGTAAGAAAAAAAAAAGAGGAAGAGAGAAGAGAAAAAATAATCTTCAATCTATTATTTTCTTAGGTAAATTTGGATTTTAGGAAAACTATCAATGTTAGTCAAAATAATAACTCTGCTCTCTATAAGTAGGAAGATAATAATCTTTCAGAAAGTACTCCAAACTACATTGAACTTTAAAAAAACTTAGGGCCTGGTTTTATAACTCCTCATTTACATAGGTAGATCTCAGTGAATGATTCATGAGAAGAAGGCTTTGGTGGGAGCGTCAAAGGGAGAACTTTTTAAAGTAGGCCCATTTTTTTGACAACAGACAAACCTGTTTAAATTAAAATCTGTGCTTATGTTTGCATCCATCTGGTTACTCTGCTTTCTGAGCCAATTTTTCTAATTCTAAAAGCAGTTTGCCACAAATGTGGGTTTTAAATAACTAACTACTTTCAAATGCTGTGAAAGAAGAAACTTGAACTTAAAAGGTCTTTAGTTTGCATAAGCTGCAGGAGTTAACTGATAATTTGGAGAGGTAATATGGTTGTTATAACAACTGTTTATTGTTTCCCCCTATAAGGTATCTAACATAAGAGTTGATTTTATGGCTATGATATTCTTCTATGGTTGATTGATTGAATATGAGCCTGAGAAGCAAAAGTGAAACCTGCTCCTTAAGTTGTACATTTATGAAACTAGGTTCAGAAAGTTCTGAAAGCCTTATTCTCTTATGTTTATATAACAGTTTGTACATACAACAAGGCTAATGTTATAAAAGTGAAAGAAGAATTGTCATATGTATACAACTACCTATAGAATCTGAACTAATATATAGCTAATGCATTTTCTGAAAATCATCAGATAAACCTAAGGCATTTACAGAATACTTCACTGCTAAGCATATGTGATTTCTAATATATTGGATTATTGTTTCAAAGCAACTATAGCCATCATACTGTGTGGGTAATCAAGTAGTTCCTCCTCAACTTTCTTCTTCTGAATTTCACATAAATTTTTAATTAATGCCTTACATTACTTGAGCTTTTATGCAATTACATGATAAATTATTCAATTTTTGATGTTATGTTTTAGACAGATGTTAAATCAAAGAAGTTAATGATTGAACACATTTTAATAGATTTGCCACTGTAGCTTTTACTCAGTTTAAAAATAGTTTCTGATTGAATTTTGGTGCTCATGAAAGTGAAAGGCTAAGGACCATTTTTTCAAGAGGCTCTTTACTGAGTTTCTGACTAATTGCAGAGTTCTGAAGACACTATGAATTATATATTCCATAAACAAAAACACAAATGAAAAGGAATTAAGTGGTATTAAGCATGACGCACCCCCAGCCTAAAAGACATAAGAAATATCAAACTATAAGACACTTCTTAATCAATCTTTAAAACCGGTATTTCTTCTGCCTCTAAAAGATAAAAAACCCCCAAACCAAATCAAACCAAACCAAAAAACCCTGCTTGCTAAAATTACTCACCATTAAAGTGTAAAGCAAATCTTTACCCATTAATTTTCTGTAAATATTATGCCATCCAAGGACTGTTGAAACTCAGTATCATTCAATGGTTTGTCTGCAGAACTTCTCTTTGAACAGTGGTATGACAGTGAGAAAACTGGATGGGATGCAGGAGAACTATTTCATAGAATCATAGAATGGTTTGGGTTAGAAAGCGTCTTAAAGAGCCTCTAGATCCAACCCTTCTGCCATGGGCAGGGAACCTTCCACTAGATCAGGTTGCTCAAAGTCCCATCCAGCCTGGCCTTGAAGATTTCCAGGGATGGAGTATCTATAATTTCCCTGGGCAACCTGTTCCAGTGCCTCACCGCTCTCACAGTGAAGAATTTCTTCCTATTATCTAATTTAAACCTATCCTCTTTCAGATCAAAACCATTCCCCCTTGTCTGATACGCCCTTGCAAAAAGTCCCTCTCCAGCTTTCTTGTAGGGTTCCTACAAGTATTGAAAGACGAAAAAGTCACCCTGGAGCCTGTTCTCCAGGTTGAACAACCCCAAGTCTCTCAGACAGATATATATTCACCTGATATATATCTCAGGTATGGTATATACACATATATGTATATATTTAAATATATATGTATTTATACATACCTGAATTGTTAGTTACCTACCTAGGGTAGTTCACCCTTCATATCTCTGAGTGAAAGGCATTCTGATTAAGCTGGCAAACACGAAATGAAAATAATGTTATATCTGATTTTTTATCTTATTCTGTAAGACTAGGCTGTCCAGTACACAAAGTAGGAAAAAAAAAAAAAAAAAGAAATAACAAATGGAAGAAGTGGAATATAATTTCATAAACTCTATTTTTCAGTAGTTCTATCAGCATGCATTTTGGTTGCCAGCTAATGATATTGCTCCACAGTTGATCAGGTTGAGGAAAAAGATGGTAACAGAATTCTACAGAAATTATAATTCTCTCACAATTTGAACATGGTTGCCTGTACAGATAACCAGGTACCATGGAAATATTTTAATACATGATTTCCTGGTTTTTGAGGATAATTAAAAAGAAGTAATCTAAGTTCAACTCTCCTAACCTCTGCTCATTTTTAATGGTTTTATATTTCTATATCTGTATCTAGAAATATAAATATAGAAGGAATATATTGCTTCCTACAGCATCATTTTATCAAAGATCATCTACTACTTTACAGATATTAATATAGTTTCAAAGTATCCATTGTATATACATTTTGTAATAAGAAACAAATGAGGGGGTTTCAATTTTCCCAAGACATCACATGATAATCTTTACTATTTTACTCTGAACAATTTCCTGATTAAAGAACTTCTATAAAATGAGAATTTTCACACTCTGAATAATCAAAATGTGAAAAGTTGCAAGTTTGGCAGCAAGTTATTTTCATTTGAAGGAAAACAGCCTACACAACTTCACACCTGTAGAACACGTTGCCTGAAATCATAAAAAATATGGACAGTTATTGGATAAAGGGATTTTGCTTTCCATGTTGTATTTTTGAAATATTATTATTCATCAGGGGAAAGTAGACAGCTTTGAATAGTAGACTGTAAAAGTATGTGCATATGTGTGCTTATTTTGCACTTGATTTTGTTATTACTATTGAAGTTAGAACTACTGATGAGATTAAAGTAGAAAAAATTGTTAAGAAATATTTTATTGAAAAATTATTTTGTCTAATTTGAGAAAAAGAAAAAAACCCCCTTGTTTTCCCTGATTCCAAAATGGAAATAAACTACTGTTAATTATATATGCCATTTTCAAAACAAAATAAAATGAAATGTTTATAACATTCTGCATAGAAGCTGAAACATTTCAAATAGGAAAACAAATCTGAAATGAAGTCTTTGTTATTCTGGTGAACTTTTTGTACTTTGATAATTTTTTGAAAGTTTGGATTTTCTAGTATTTCTATTCCTAATTAACAGCAAACGAAATTTTATTTTATAGAATTGTGTCATTTGGTGTTGAATTCTTGGATCCGTCTGCAGTCTCAAAGCAATTTTTTGTTGAGGAGTCCTTAAGCTATCTAGAATTGCAGATTAAATTTCCCCCAGCATATCAAGAAGTTGCTGTAAAGCACATTGAATATTTGACAAGATCTCAAGCCTGGAAGAAGGTTGGAACAAAGAAAAACTTTTAAATTGCATTTCATATAAATGAGTTCAATCATGGTAATGAGAGCCACCTTCCATTTATAGCAGAATAACAGGACAACATAAAATGGTGAGAAAGCATATGAAATGGTCTGGAAATGAAAATCAAACAATTTTGGATGAATAAACAAATTTGTGTTAGAGCTAGCATTCATTTTTATATCTACTGACAATTTAGCAAAGTTATTGACTGGATACTTAAATTCATTCAGGTGACCTTTCCAGAACAAATAAAATAACTTCAGAATAATATCATACTTTATATTTTAATATTTTCTTTTAAATCACTACAAGAGGTAGAGAGTACTGTAAATTTTTAACTTACTGACCCAAAATTAATTCTATTGAAATCTTTAATAAACTATGAAGTTTTGAAATAATTTTGCTTTGAATTTTAAAATTTGCCGATAAAAATCAAATACCATTGCTGCCTTTTAGAGATTTTCTATTAAGCATCAAAAATGTAGGGGCTCTTAAGCTCAAAACTCTTGCAGTGCTTACAATATGCTTTTATGCTTTTCATACTGGCACACTGGCAAGGAAGTTGGGGGTGCATGGGAGCTTGTGAGGAAACTATACTGAGTTGGATTTGATGATCTCAGAGGTCTTTTCCAACGTAATTGATTCTGTGATTCTGTGATATGGATATTGTTAAAGCAGAAGCCACTGCATGAACCTTTTCACAGCACTCAAGGAGTAGCAGATGAGACTTTAACTGTCAGGACTAGAGTTTCTTCACAGTGTGCAGATCCAGCAAGCCAATGGGTGCCTCTTTAGACTCCCCCCTCACACACATGCCCACTCTCAGGCACACTTCCTCTTTCAGGTTCACCTTAGGTTTCCTGTGGCAGTCTCAGGTGCTGGATTTAAAAAAAAATAAATAATTTAATAGAGCAGTACAGCAGCAGGTCAGCTTGAGCTGGGTGCCTCTGGAGGGAAATCCACAACAAAGAAATCTCTGGGCAATTATACCCTTACAATTTACGCATCTGCCCCTCACACACTCTTCATGCACCTTGCATGCACCTCTTGCTACAGTGGTAATTTTTGGTCTGGTGGCTTCTAACAAAAAAATCAGTATATTATCAATATTCTTCTCATACTAAAGACAAAACATAGCACTGTACTAGCTACTAGGGAAATTACTAAGAAAATTAACTGTATTCCATTGGAAAACATACCTAAGTGTAAGTCTGCAGCTTGTGGCCTGAGCAAATCTAGCTACTACATACTAAATCACACAGTAACTCATTATACTTAAAACTTATTTATTCTAAACAACTAATATCTCTTAGCAATATAATGAGACAGTCCTTGAGGTCTAAATTTTCTGGTAAACTCATGTAGCTTCTTGGTTCCCTCTGCATTAAAATGATATACCTCTATCTTCTGGTATCCCTATAGTTCCCCTGTAACATATCAGGCTATAGCTGCTTAAAAAACTAAGCATTAGGGTTGCTGTCTCAGAAGGTAGCCTGGCTTATTGCAATTCCTTCTGTTCCTGCAAGAACAGCTAGACTGGGAGACATGAAGGCAGGAAGAGATCAGAGGGTAAAAATAAAAAGAATTTGTGCTAAAATGAAATCACACTCTCCACAGGAGCCACCAGCTGAATATTGCATCTGGAGCTAAGTACACCTGGGAACCTAAAAGATTCCCAAAGAGAATCCATTTAATGTTTCAGAGACCACAATGAGCTTAATTCAAAATCTCTGTCGACAAAGGAACAGAAGCTTCTTGGATTGAAATTAACACTAAAAAAACCTTTTGGAATTAAGGACCATCTCAAATTAAAACATTGAAAAGGAGATGAAAACTATTGGCAGGCAATTTTTTTATGCCTGTAATTTTCATGCAAACAGGCGGGGAAATCTAACAGATGTACATTTATACCCATGGGCTTTGCTTCCAGAATGTTATGTGCTGAGGACCATATTGAGGACCAGTGAGGACCAGTGCACTGGTTCAATCATAACTTAGTTACATTTTCAAAGAACACTTTTTCTACCAGTTAAACTGTTGTATCTCTTGTCTAAGCTCTAATTGCAACAAAGAAGGAGGATGTACAAGTCTGACTTAGAATGAGTGTGCCTCTGTAACATATTCATCAGGGCCTGCTCAAAACCAATAATTACTAAAGGATTAAATTCAGTGCACTAGACATATGCAGTTCAAGTTAGCAATGTGTTATTGGTTTGTTTCTTTGTGGGTTTGTTTTACTTTGGTTTGGTTTGGTTCAATTTATTTCTTTGGTTTTTTTTTTTGTTTTGTTTTGTTTTGTTTTTAACAGAGGTAAGTTCCTCTCTAAAAGATTCAAAAAGTCTTACTTGCTTCACCCCTGAAAAAATTCAAGGTCAGACTGGGTGGGGTTCTGAGCAACCTTGATCTTGTTAAAGATGTCCCTGTTCATTTCAGTGGAATTGATCTAGATGACCTTTAAAGGTCCTTCCATTCCAAACCATTTCTTGATTCTATCATTCTGATTTATTTTTTCATTTTCTCATTTGCTAGCACAAAAGGAATTCCTCTTTGCCTGTAGAGACAAGACTTGTTTAATAGGAGCTCTATACTGACATCTTTACTGATTGAAATCTCTTTCCTTTGACTATTTTGAAACTTTTTGCGAACTTAAAATGAGTAAGACTAACAAAATATCCTGCAACATGAAATTGTTAGGGCACATATTTTATGTGTAAATGATGAAATTTGCATTTAAAAGCAGCTATAGAAATGTATGCTCTACCTGGACATATACTAGTCAAAAAGGGACCAACATGGTTTCCATGATCTACACATTGCTCTACAAGGAATTACTCTATCTAAGGCCATTAAATAAACTTTAGACTAAGTCTTAGCTAAAACAACTCTGATTTTGCACTCAACGTTGTGAAATTTCTCACTCTTTTAAGTACTGAAACAATGGAACAGGATTATTTGGAATTTGTGGAGAAGTGAGGGGAGAGGGATTTGGTTAATTACTGAAGCAAATCATTATTGTCTCAGAATAATTTAATACAAGTTATGATACTTTAATTCATATCTACTTTAAAGTGAAGTATATATAAAAATTACTAGTAAAAACTGGAAACACATTTAAAAAGAGAATTTATCATTGCTTTTTCCTCATATATAGCTAAAAAGGGCTTAATTATGCTAATGCAACAAAGTAAACAACACAGTTCCGTTGAGAAATCTACCCACACATCCAAAACTAATTCCAGATTTCATAGGTTAAAATATCCAAGATTGAGTCTCTGACAACAGAAGCTTTTAATCTTTATGAATATTGGGTTCATTGCTATAAAAAAAAATCATCCTTTATTTTATCATCTTTGGTTTTGGAATCTCAGAAGGTAAAATAGAATCTTCATGAAAATCTGAAAAAAACCCCACTTATTTCTTGTCCTCATTAAAATAAAAAAAAAAAGAGTTTTGCAAGAAAACATAAAGCCATCTTAGGTCTATTTTATCAACATAGTTTTCTAAGGATATATGATCTGATCCAAAGCATATTAATGTTGATAATTAGAATATTTCTTTCAAAGTTGACTTTGGCCAACTTCAATTTGATATATGTCTATGTTATGCATTCATCAGAACTGAAAAATAGTCATATTTGGACTTTCCTGTGCTCTACTTTTAATATTTTATTTTTCCCTCCAGGTTTGCCATTAATCAACAGGTGACCATAAAATGTGTTTTCCATATTAGGGAATTCTTTTGACCTTTCAATTGTCCCATAAGGTTAAAAAGTCAAAATCTAGACAATCTAGAAAAAATAATATCTCAGATCATCCAAATAACTTTATGATCTTTAAAATATTTCATTTTAGTATTAATTGTTTCTATTCTACAATAATTAGCTAAAAATTCTTTCTAGCACTGAGGCAACTGATCCAGGATCAGCTACTGAAGAAATCTGTTGTGTGTCTCTGTGTAAGCAGGACTGTGGTTGCTTGTATGTGGTTGTACATATATCCAGGTGCATCCAAGGGAAGGTTGATGAGAAGGCTGAGTGTCTAAGCCCAGCAGTTGAAGGGATCCACACTGTACATATACAGGTAGATATATGTATATTTCCTGCTAATTGTCCTTCATTCTGATCAACCAGAGAGGTGACCAAGACGATGTCATTGGTGCTGTTTGTGTTTGTGTGAGTGGTGATTATGTTCATCTGTGATGATCACAGTAGACAGCCATGCATATATGTATATATGTGTTTTTATAGGTGAGTTTGCATACATTACCATTGGGAATACATCCTCATCCATGCTACTGGTTGGATCAGCACACAAGGAGCTGTTACAGCCTCACCTAGAACACGTTACTCAACTTGGCACCCCCCAAAAAAACCAAAAGAAAAGAAATTTTTGTTTCAGTTGTCAGTAGAGTACCGAAGCCATTGTAATAACAAAGAATTACTCACTAGCAAAAATATCTCATCCATTTTGAGAATAGAATGAATATTTTCTTTCTATTCTGAAAACATACAATCCTACCAGACTATCAAGAAAGAAAAATTCAGTTTTTTCTTATAAATTGCATAGATTTTCAGAAATGTTTCAAAAGTAGAAACTTTGTACATTCTTTACCCCCTCAAAAAGTTTTTCTAGCTTATCTTTGTATTCAAAAAGATCATTTCACTAGAATTTGAACAAAATATTGTCACTCAAGAGAATTAACTGGTAGATAGCATCATCTATGGGAAACATGTAAATTTATTGTTTACCAAACTTTATCTCTTATGGCTATACATATTCAACAATGTAAAAATCAAAATAAAGGTCATACATAAGAATAGCTGTACTGGCTATCTTCCTTCATTATAAACCACAAAAAAATCAGTCTGAAACTGTTAGATATTTTGTGCCATTGTATTTATTTGTTTTTAAAGTAAATGTAGGCTTATCAAGAAATTAGATTTCCAGGTTTTTGGGTTTTTTCCCCAAACTGAACATGAATACTTTTTCTCACCAGGTCCAGAGTCCATTAGTTTCTTAATTAAATTAGAAATTGCTGGTCATCTCACTTCATTTCACAGGAGTAGTTGGCACTAGCTTTGGTAGTGAATACAGGGAATATTGTTTCAAGATATATTTAAACACAGATTAGTGCAGGTAGGTGCAACCCTAGTCTCCTTATTGTAATGCTGAAGCCAAGAGAAAAGGGAAGATGATACTGACACATAAACCAGGTAAATCTGAGCCAGTTTGAGTCCAGGTACAGTACAGTAGGTAGGCATGTGCTGCAATCAAACCAGTAAGCCTCTCCCAGGGTCAGTGCTTAACTTTTTCACAGCATTGATTCAAGATGATTACGCTTTTTCCAGATCCAAACTAGCAAGTTTGCATTGTGTTGCAAGGGAATACAGCAATTTTGATATTTAGTGGCATTAAGAGTCTTTGCATTGAGTTCCGTTGTTTGATGTAGACATACAATAATCATGCAGTCTGGAAGGACTCTGGTTTTTTCTTATTATCAAATGAGAACTGAGAGTAGGAAATGGCAGTGAACAGAAGAAGAGGCCTTGTCTGCTCTTAATGGACATAGTTGCCTTATTATTTTCTCTCACTGCTGCCATTATTCCATTGAATTTCTAATAGTTCCTCCCAATTTACTCTACTTTGAGAGTGGCTTGGCTCCTAAATATGCCATTTCACTTTCCTCAGCAGCAGGGGCTTTCCATGATATACTAAAACTCCATTTTGCCTCCCCTTTCTTTCTGGCAGCATGCTGTGCCCATCAGCTAACTAAGAGCTTCCATCCCAGAGGACGCTGCGTTTCATTAGTGATGTGCTGTGCAGTTATATAGTTGAAATCTGGTCTGAAGATAAAAATATTAATAATTGGATCAGTAGTGTTTTGAATTCTTTATAGCCTCTATTTCTATGCTGTCCTTTTTGTGCAGTATGAGGATGTGCATGAATCACTGGCATAATACTCCTTTCTGTCCTGAGCAAGCAACAAAACTCTACAGGGTTTCGAGAGACAATTTAATTCTTTGAAACAAGTTTTTACTTGCTTCATTGCTCCACTCTCAGGGAGCTTCATGCCCATAGAAGCTGCTATCCTCTGTTCAGAACTTAATAGGAAGTCTTTGCCAGCACACAGATCAATGTCAATGAGATAATGATTACTGCTGTCACACTACTCATTTTTAAATGTGAAATCTGGACTGTCTTTTGTTTGGTGCACTGTGTGCAAGAAACCCAATTTTTCATGTGATCTAGGGTGCATTGATAGATAGTGTTTGATATGACATTAAATTAAGTGCTTCTTAAAGGCACCTTTAAAGGAAACTATTACTGAACTAATGATGTGCAAGTGATTGAACTTGTTCACTTCCCATCTCTGTGATGTCATTCTCATGAAGAAGTTGACACTGGAATGTGGTTTGTAGTTAATGGAATCAGATTTTGTCCTGGCACGCATCTGTCCTTCTATGTTTAGCAAAGTTCACCGCATTCATTTTTTTTAATAATAGCTAAGGTTTAAAAAGAAAGATTTAATAGTATAAAATATTTCTATGATAATAAGCATTCTGACATTCTTGGTACTTCAGTTTTCCGACAAAGCCATTAATATTAATCTACCTCTGTCACTTCCCAAACCCTTTTTTATATTACACCTTTCTAGTGATAGTTATCTTTTAATACAGCTTTAAAAAAATAAATAAATACATACTCTTTTTAAGAGAGAACTAGAACCTGAAAGGAATTTTAATTTCCTTTCTAAGTCCTGCCACTGACTTTTTTAGTGACTATGAACAAATTAATTAATTCACCATATTTCAAGCTTTGCCTTTAAAATAAAACTTGCATTTCCTTTATACATTCCCTATATTTAAATTCATAGCTCTATGAGGAAAGCACTATTCCTTGCTGTATATCTTTAGAGCAGTCAAAACAGTAAGATGCTTATCTCTCACATTTCAGCTAAATTCTAAAGATGTTATTGTAATGCAAAAATTCAACAAAACACCCATAGTCAATTTGTACACCAAGAAACTATTCTGCTTCTTTCTTTGTCTACTTTTTTCAGTAAAAATAGTAAACCATAAGTTACATTCATCTCCTTCCATCACTATGGAGGGCTTTGCGAAGCTTGGGGTGAACAACACATATGAGTGCAGTCACACCCCTCCCCTCATATTGCATCAGTGTCTATTACTTTCTTTTATTCTTTTTCTTATCAAAACATGATAACACACTGTCAACTGCAAAGTGCTGGAGCAGCCTCAGAAAAACAGGAAACTGTGGCAATGGATTTGCCGTATGCAGGATGGAAGAAGTCCTGTCAGAGATGGACTGGTGAGGAAAACAGCTCAAACGTTATGGAGACAGAAGTTTTTACTGTGGTTTAAACATGTTTTCAAAATGGC